>NC_092179.1:4955963-4968463 GCF_045791955.1 Oncorhynchus clarkii lewisi | reverse complement strand
GCCATGGACGCCAGCCTCCAATTGAACCCACGTAATAATGGATGTATGCCTGTCTGTCTGTATATATAGTTGTGTATAGTGTGTCGTTGTGTGTGTTTCTGAAAAAGCAAAGAATTTATTTACATTTTATACTTGACATTTTTTTTTTTTTTTTACACATCTGCAGTTGAGATTTCATTCCAATCATGACCATGTTGGATAATACTTTCAAGTCACATGAGCTTCCTTATATGGTAACATATATCTTCGTGACAAATCAACAGAATACTCTGGAAAACGCCATTGGACACCGTCTTACATTGATAATAACTCGTTTCTATTTGGGTGCCTGAGAGCCTGGAGCGTTTAGCCATGTTTATTATTCTTTCTGTAACCACGGAGACAAACCTCTTTGATAGGGGCTCGCAACAACATTACCCTGCATCTATTTGCAGTTTCATCTTTAATAGTTTGTCTAACAGTTCATGCATGTATTATAACTTCTTATTTTGATTATTATGTTTTAATGTTAATTAATTAGTCTTGTCCTGCGACCTCACTATTTATGTATAATAATTACGGAGTTGAATTTACTACAGCTCAAAAGACAATAGTTAACCACATTACCTTGAAATTAGAATCGTCCCCATGCAGATTTTGATATTTACAAATCAGTTTTTTTTTTTATTATGTATTGTAGCCTGATAAGAGTTGAACTAGTGTGTGTGCCAAACGATTAGAGAACATGTTTCATACAGGTTATCATGTTGAAAGATATTGGCAGCAGGATATGAGACAATGCCCAACCCCTCCATGGAAATGTCACCTTTATTACACTATTAGTCAGTCCCAGTAATGATTCATTAACATAATGATGCTGGATGGACACTTTTTTACATTTTTTGTTTTAAACACGAGGGCACATACAGTACATTCATACATATCGGTCAAAGCAGTGGACATACATTTAGGGTTTAAGCCTAATTCTGGACAACAAAAACAATGAAATAAATGGAAAATCTCCATTGGTGTCCAGGGAACTTTCCCTTTCTGCTGTCAGTTGTTTTTTACCTGTCAGATATGATTGGCTGACCTTTGCCCTTTAATAGTTGTAAGGCTGGCAACTGTTTACCCTAAGATGCCCTTATACCTATGTAATAACTGTAGTAAAGGGTTTAAATCATATCAGTTTGGGCAAATGCCCAGTTGGTTTTATACTCTGTGTCTGTCATTCTGCCTTTCTGAATGGAATCTGTCTCTCCTCTCTTATGACCTTATCAATGTTTAGACCATTAAGCATTCTTCCAGCCAGTACTGTCGGCTACCTTTCTCTAGCCTTCCCACTAAGTACTGAGTTTCTGTACCTATTGTTGGTACAATAGTGGATGTACATTCAACAAGGCGGACTTCCTCTCTGGGTGGAACGCAACGACAATGTGGACAAAAGTGCGAGCTGCCCCAAAAGAACAGACTCAGTCCTTGCACATGCACGTATGTCGATCGACAGAGTGAAGCTGGAAGCAACCTTAAGCCTAGCCCTAGACTAAAAAAGCACTTTGAATGGAGGTTGTTCATGAAGCAAGTTTTTTTTTAGTTGAGCACTCGGAGTAGGCTTAATCTGGGTCCGGGAAACCATCTAGGAGTATTCAACACTTATGAGGCCACTAAATGATACATTTCCGTCTCTCTGACAGAGAGACTGTTTTGTTTTTAACTCACTGAATGACTAAAGCACTTCCTTCACTCTAGGAACAAGTTCTCTGCGTTAACTTCCTTCAATGAGAGGGAGCTATGATGAATCACTGTATATACTGTCATTTTTGAATAGAAGACTTAAGTTGTGAATATGTTTTCTCTAGTATAGGATCTTTTTGCTATGAACAAAAGGGGATTCTAGGTTGGTGTTTAATGGCTGGTTATTCATTTGGACACCTATTGTGTGTACGGTATGCAACAGAATCAGTTCTGTACGACTTTTTTTGTGTATTTCATTCGTTTTTTTGTTTGTGCAAAATCCTGAAAGTGAATAAAGAGATTACAACTAGAGACAGTATGTTTTCCTGTTGATGTTTTGAGGTGGGCCTTTCGTAAATGTTTTACGCTAGGTAGGACTTTCTGTTCGTTATCTTAGAGCTATCTGCGAGGAGATAGGCGGAGTGACTCTCAGTAACATTCACATGGAATGACTGACAGCATCCAAACCTGACATCAGAAATAGGGTAAGTAGTTATTTGGACTTCCACTTTCATGAAAAACATCTTAATTCAGAGTATTACAGCTATAGGCTACATTAGAAAGAAAGCAGTGTTTGTAGAAATACAACATACAGATACACAGTTATCTAGTCCACATGATAGAGAAGCATCGGCATCCTTAAAACCCTAATACATTGCTTTGAACGAAATGTCTTCCTATAGCATTCTGAGTGATGTGCCTGTGCACTGCTGAGTATGACCAAAGGGCAGGTTTCTCTTAGATCACTTGTTAGAAAAATAGAATTTTCAACTAATGGTGAGATTTTAACCTTGGCCTACAATGTCCACGCCCCCGCGGAAATCGAATTAACTTAATAAAAAATCCCCATCAAAGTCTGTTTTGCATGGGCCGTGTCTCAATCCCACCACATCCACCGATATCGCCCTTCTGCATCTGCGGTGAAAGGTGGCAGAGTTAGAGCGGTGTTTGTCAGATCATGAGACATCCCGAAGATTGGTCTGTAAGCGTCCATACTGTTTGGCTTGCTATTATGACACCTCTGTGGAAAGCTGAGACTCTAATGAACACTATTGTATTCTCAGTATTGCTCTGGGACGCCCACAAGACTCATCTTAAGGTCCCTGGATCCAGTTTAAAAAATGAATGGTAGTACAGTGGACTCGGAAAGTATTCAGACCCCTTCCCTTTTCCCCCATTTTGTTAAGTTAAAGCCTTATTCTAAAATGAATTAAATACAAATGTTCCTCATCAATCTACACACAATACCCCATAATGACAAAGCGTAAACCATTTTTGCAAATGTATTACCAATTTAAAACAAAAAATTCTTTATTTACATAAGTATTCAGACCTTTTGCTATGAGACTCAAAATTTAGCTCAGGTGCATCCTGTTTCCGTTGATCATCCTTGAGATGTTTCTACAACTTGATTGGAATCCACTTGTGGTAAATTCAATTGATTGGACATGATTTGGAAAGGCACAAGCCTGTATATATAAGGTCTCACAGTTGATAGTGCAAGTCAGAACAAAAACCAAGCCATGAGGTCGAAGGAATTGTCGGTAGAGCTCCGAGACCGGATTGCGTCGAGGCACAGATCTGTGGAAGGGTACCAAAAAATGGCTGCAGCGTTGAAGGTCCCTTAGAACACAGTGGCCTCCATCATTCTTAAATGGAAGAAGTTTGGAGGAAGTTTGGAACCACCAAGACGCTTCCTAAAACTGAGAAATTGGAGAGAAGGGCCTTGTTAAGGGAGGTGACCAATATCCTGATGGGCACTCTGACAGAGCTCCAGAGTTCCTCTGTGGAGATGGGAGAACCTTCCAGAAGGACAACCATCTCTGCAGTACTCCACCAATCAGGCCTTTGTGCTAGAGTGGCCAGACGGAAGCCATTCCTCAGTAAAAGGCACATGACAGCCCGCTTGGAGTCAGCCAAAGAGCACCTAAAGATTCTCTGAACATGAGAAACAAAATGTTCTGGTCTGATGAAACCAGATTGAACTCTTTGGCCTGAATGCCAAGTGTCGCGTCTGGAGGAAACTTGGCACCATCCCTACGGTGAAGCATGGTGGTGGCAGCATCATGCTGTGTGGATGTTTTTCAGCGGCAGGGACTGGGAGACTAGTCAGGATTGAGGGAAAGAACAGAACAAAGTACAGAGAGATCATTGATGAAAACCTGCTCCATAGCGCTCAGGACCTCAGACTGGGGCGAAGGTTCGCCTTCCAACAGGACTTTCCGAATGCACTGTATATATGTGAATAGGTTAGTGCTTAAAATAAGGGAATAAATACATGTAAAAAGTAAATAAAATAGTTTCTTGATCTTTGTTATATCTCTCAGATATGCAGTAGGACAGACACTTCAGAACAAACTTCCTATTTTTTGGGGACTATCTGTTGTTCCATGTAGTGAATCTGTTATTCAATGCGTTTCTATTGGCGAATAGCTGTAACGCCAAATTCAATGTTTCATCCAATATTTTTTTTGGTATATATATTTTTGTATACCTTGAGGGGTCTTAAAATAAAAAATCTAATTGCTATATATTCCTTGGTATGACCATCTTAAAACAATTCCATACGTTAGCTTAGAACCCCTCCAGCATAGAAAGGTCTTTGACGCTAGAGAGATATTATTAAGAGAAGGTTATTGATGGTTTTTAACTTATTGTAAAACACAGAGTGAATAATTGTCTCAACATTGACTCTTACACTGTTATCGCCCAGGTAGATTCCAGATTCTTTATTGTCTCTGGCCTGCGTGTTCCAACTGGTGAAAGGAGAGATTGCAAACAGGTCTGTGGAGCTTTGGAACACAAAAGCCCTGAATGAAAAGGCTGCAACTGCGGAGGAGAGAGCGGAGAATAGACAGGAGGGTGGAGTCCCTCCCTTCAGTTAGCTGCTGACATGAAAAATTATAATTATGTTGATGTCAAGATCATTCATAGCAGGGATCCTGAACACGATCACTGGTGATTACCAAAGGCGGGCTACGCCCTGCTGTTAAAGGGAGAGAGAGAGAGAATGTGTGTGTGTGTGTGTGTGTGTGTGTGTGTAAGCTGTGGAATTGTACAGAAAGACACTTATCTTAAGTTTCAAAAAGAAGAGCACGTAATTCTGTCTCCAGTGCCTTTAGGCCAAAAGACTGCAGCGTCAACTAGTACACTAAATATAGGGTTCATAGGTTTAAGCTTCTCCACCATTTGATACATACACTATCTTCCAAGAAAATAGAGACATTAAAAAGGTGTTTCTTTCCTCTAGCCAGGTTCTAGATCTGCTTGTACTGTTTTGCCAACTCGTGTTTGGCGCGACGGCCATAATGGTTGGCGATGCACCACAAACCGATCCGGGAGAGGCTATATTTTTCCCCCAGAAGAAAGGCACCATCTCCCTCCTCACATGGTGTACCTGACTGGAGGCCAGAGGCGTGGATAAAAAGCCTACAGGTTGATCTCTGTTCTGTTCATTCCAGAGTTCAGGGTGATTAGCACGGTAGTAAAGACCCATCCAGTCAAAACATGTCGAATTCCTGCCCCGTGAGAACTCGCTGGGGAACAAGCACTGAAACATACCGCTGCTTTCAGGAATAAGTCAGGTAGCTCATTTATAGTGCAATATGGAATACTAGAACTGGAATCAGAAAAGATGACCAACGTCAGGGTTACTTAGAAGCGGGGAATCGTATAACATGTCTCGCTCAAAGGAACAGTTTCCATTCAGAAAAGCAGCCCCCGAGTCTCCCGAGTGGCGCAGCGGTCTGAGGCACTGCATCCCAGGCTGTGCCACAGTCGGCCGTGTACGGGAGACCCATGAGGCGGCGCACAATTGGCCCAGCGTCGTCGAGGTTAGGGGAGGGTTTGGCTGGTATTTCCTTGTCTCATCGTGCTCTAGAGACTCCTTGTGGCATGCTTGCGCCTGCAAGTTGACTTCGGTCATCAGTTGGATGCCGTTTCCTCTGACGGCTGGCTTCCGGGTTAAGAGAGCAGTGTGTCAAGAAGCAGTGCTGCTTAAGCAGGGTCGTGTTTCAGAGGACGCACGGCTCTCGACATTCGCCTCTACTGAGTCCGTAGGGGAGTTGCAGTGATGAGACAAGACTGTAACTACCAATTGGATACCACAAAATTAAGGAGAAAAAGGAGTATAAAATATGTTTTTAAAAGCAGCCCCAAGCTGCCAACCACAAAATAACCTCACATGACGTGACCCTGATAGAGGAAGAGGGTGAGAGCCTCAGAGGAGTCACATTTTAAAGGTGTGGTGTATCAAAGCACAACACAAAAGGAAAAGACAAAAGCTATTCACAAATCATGAACAGATGGCATGTGGGAATAGAGGCAGAGATATGTCAACTTCACCTCTCTATCATAGCAACCTGGTCGGTGTCCCAAATGGCATTCTATCCCCTACATAGTGAACTACTTTTGACCTGGGACCATAGGGATCTGGTCAAAAGTAGTGCACTTTGTAGGGGAAATGGTGCCAATTTGGATGCATCCCAATTGAGTTAGGATCAGTATTTCTATTCAGGTGCGCTGACTCTTGTCGCTGAATAGGCAATAGTACAGGAAATAGAATAGGCACCTTGAATGAACACAACCCAACATGTTGAAGTAGGCAAAGTAGACTGTTGAACAGTTCAACATGTCAGTGGATATGCAATGGTATTTAAGACATAGTCCTGAACTAAAAAGAGCAATTCAAATGTTGATTCTCAGTTAAGCATGTTTTTAGTCCATGACTAGTTTTATTCTGGGCCCAGGAAACAGGCCTCTAAGATTCTTTGCACTGTAAACAATTCTCACTACTTTACAGTGATGCAACCCCTCTGGTCCGTATCAAACTGGGTTGGGTTCCATGCATGTTTAAATGTTTTATGTCGCCTACTCTGTCTGCCTCTATTAAATCATCATGTGTCAGGTACACTGTTAATGATTGGCCGACCTGTTGGCCAGTAAGACGCCATAAAACCTGGGTCTGTCAACCACCTGGTAGGATAACTCCCTCTCCAGCCGTACACAGACCATAAAACATCAACCTATCTGGAGAGCAAACAGGGGAGGGGTGAGCACAGGTCCAATCAGGGACGTACATTCACAAGTGCACATACAATTTCAATGTATTATTCGAGTTTCTGCAAACCAAAACCTCTGACATAGTGTCTGTTTCTGAGCATAAATATATATATACAGTTGAAGTTGGAAGTTTACATACACCTCAGCCAAATACATGTAATCCTAAATTGTTCACAATTCCTGACATTTAATCCTAATAAAAATTCCCTGTCTTAGGTCAGTTAGGATCACCACTTTATTTTAAGAATGTGAAATGTCAGAATAACAGTAGAAAGAATGATTTATTTCAGCTTTTATTTATTTCATCACATTCCCAGTGGGCCAGAAGTTTACATACACTCAATTAGTATTTGGTAGCATTGCCTTTAAATTGTTTAACTTGGGCCAAATGTTTTGGGTGTCCTTCCACAAGCTTCCCACAATACGTTGGGTGAATTTTGGCCCATTCCTCCTGACAGAGCTGGTGTAAATGAGTCAGGTTTGTTGGCCTCCTTGCTTGAACACACCTTTTCAGTTCTGCCCACAAATTTTCTATGGGATTGAGGTCAGGGCTTTGTGATGGCCACTCCAATACCGCTACTTTGTTGTCTTTAGACCATTTTCCACAACTTTGGAAGTATGCTTGGGGTTATTGTCCATTTGGAAGACCCATTTGCAACCAAGCTTTAACATCCTGACTGATGTCTTGAGATGTTGCTTCAATATATCCACAGAATCTTCTTCCTCATGACGCCATCTATTTTGTGAAGTGCACCAGTCCCTCCTGAAGCAAAGAACCCCTGTGTGTAACGAACCTCGTCCTCCTCTTCTGAGTAGCGAGAAGGATCGGAGGACCAATTTGCAGCGTGGTCAGTCCCCCCCAAAGGTGCGGACTCTCCCCAAAGGGCGATTCCAGCATCGCCGGCGTGACAGGCGGCTCTGGCAGCTCCTGGCTAACTGACGGCTCTGGCAGCTCCTGGCTGACTGACGGCTCTGGCAGCTCCATGCTGACTGACGGCTCTGGCAGCTCCTGGCTGACTGACGGCTCTGGCAGCTCCTGGCTGACTGACGGCTCTGGCAGCTCCTGGCTGACTGACGGCTCTGGCAGCTCCTGGCTGACTGACGGCTCAGGACAGACTGGCGGCTCTGGCGGCTCAGGACAGACTGGCAGCTCTGGCGGCTCAGGACAGACTGGCGGCTCTGGCGGCTCAGGACAGACAGGAGACTCTGGCAGCTCAGGACAGACGGGAGACTCTGGCAGCTCAGGACAGACTGCCGGCTCTGGCGGCTCAGGACAGACGGGAGACTCTGGCGGCTCAGGACAGACGGGAGACTCTGGCAGCTCAGGACAGACGGGAGACTCTGGCAGCTCAGGACAGACGGGAGACTCTGGCAGCTCAGGACAGACGGGAGACTCTGGCGGCAGACGGGAGACTCAGGACAGACGGGAGACTCTGGCAGCTCAGGACAGACGGGAGACTCTGGCAGCTCAGGACAGACGGGAGACTCTGGCAGCTCAGGACAGACGGGAGACTCTGGCAGCTCAGGACAGACGGGAGACTCTGGCAGCTCAGGACAGACGGGAGACTCTGGCAGCTCAGGACAGACGGGAGACTCTGGCAGCTCAGGACAGACGGGAGACTCTGTGTGGCCCCCCCAATACATTTTTGGGGCTGCCTCTCGGGCTTCCAGCTGTGCTGCCTCCTCATACCACCGCCTCTCGGCTTTCGCTGCCTCAAGCTCAGCCTTGGGGCGGCGATATTCTCCAGCCTGTGCCCATGGTCCTGCGATCGCTGCTGCTGCCCGTTACCGCGCTGCTTGGTCCTTTGGTGGTGGGTGTTTCTGTAACAAACCTCGTCCCCCTCTTCTGAGGAGGAGTAGCGAGAAGGATCGGAGGACCAATTTGCAGCGTGGTCAGTGTCCATAATGTTTATTTTAATACATAAACTGAACACTCCGAAATACAAAACAATAAACGTGAAATGAACGAAACAGTCCCGTGTGGTACGAACACTAACACGGAAGACCAAACACCCATAATCCAATTGTGAAACCCAGGCTACCTAAGTACGATTCTCAATCAGGGACAACAATTGACAGCTGCCTCTGATTGAGAACCATACTAGGCCGAACTCAAAAACCAACATAGAAAAACAAACAGGCTGCCCACCCAACTCACGCCCTGACCATACTAAAACAAAGATATAATAACAGAACTAAGTTCAGAACGTGACACTGTGCTTCACCGTTGGGATGGTGTTCTTCGGCTTGCAATCCTCCCCCTTTTTCCTCCAAACATAACGATGGTCATTATGGCCAAACAGTTTCTGTTTGGCCACATTTCTCCAAAAAGTATGATCTTTGCCCCATGTAGTCTGGCTTTTTTATGGCGGTTTTGGAGCAGTGGCTTCTTCCTTGCTGAGCGGCCTTTCAGGTTATATCTATATTGGACTCGTTTTACTGTGGATATAGACACTTTTGTACCGGTTTCCTCCAGCATCTTCACAGGGTCCTTTGCTGCTGTTCTGAGATTGATTTGCACTTTTCGCACCTAAGTATGTTCATCTTTAGGAGACAGAACGCGTCTCCTTCTTGAGTGGTATGACAGCTGCGTGGAGCCATGGTGTTTATACTTGCGTACTATTGTTTGTACAGATGAACGTGGTACCTTCAAGTGTTAGGAAATTGCTTCCAAGGATGAACCAGACTTGTGGAAGTCTAAAAAAAAATTCTGAGGTCTTGGCTGATTTATTTTGGTTTTCCCATGAAGTCAAGCAAAGAGCCTCTGAGTTTGAAGGTAGGCCTTGAAATACATCCATAGGTACACCTCCAATTGACTCAAATGATGTCAATTAGCCTATCAGAAGCTTCTAAAGCCATGACATTTTCTGGAATTTTCCAAGCTGTTTAAAGGCACAGTCAACTTAATGTATGTCAACTTCTGACCCACTGGAATTGTGATACAGGGATTTATAAGTGAAATAATATGTCTGTAAACAATTGTTGGAAAAATTACTTGTGTCGTGCACAAAGTAGATGTCCTAACTGACTTGTTTTAATGATTCCAACCTAAGTGCATGTAAACTTCCGACTTCAACTGTATAACATGAGAGTTGGACAGAACAACTACTGGACAAAAAAACATCTCCTGATGGAATCGTAACAGACAGCTTGACAGTCTGATGACTGAGATGAGGCAACCTTTGAATTAGGACACACACACACACACACACACACACACACACACACACACACACACACACACACACACACACACACACGTGGGAGATGAGTGGCGGGACAGACAGAGCCAATTTCTATAGTGGGAGATTGCTGACAATATTGTTGTAAATGAAGACTTCCTGAAAGGGCAGAAACAGACCGGAGAGTTGTGGCTGCGTGTTAGACAGGTACTCAAGTACAATACAACAATAGCGTTGAAATACCTCAGCGTCATTCTCTGTAATAGGGCTCCCCCTTGTGGTTGAACATTGTACTCTCATGCAAGTTATTCCTCCCACTCTTTATCACAGGCGACTGTGCCAACAGTCACTCTTAACTGTCATGCTTCTTCTTTTCAAATAATACTTACAGGCCAACATTTTCGTAGTACAATAGAATTGTGCAAAGCGCAACCAATACCGTAAACCTTACTATAATCTTGCAGTGTGATTTAATTAAAGACGTTTCTTCAACAATTTGTGAGGCACTTATTTAACTACAATTTATCAAACTGAGCTACACATAATTAGTCACTTCTTTATAAGGCACATTGTTGAAGAAAAGTTACGCAGACAGATTTTTACAAGGTTTATAGTCATTTTTGCACTTTGCACAATCCTTTGAGCTAGGTGAAACCAGATTGATTGCTGCATTCACCATTCTATTTCACTTTATATAATGGTGAACACAGTGATCATGCTCGTTCCACCTGACTACAATTATTTTGCATTAGGAAAATGTCACCCTTTTAACTCTCAGTTGAGCAGTGAATTTCAAGCACTGATTCAACCACAAAGACCAGGGAACCTCCCTGGTCCTCCCTTGTCCAATGCCTCGCCAAGAAGGGCACCTATTGGTAGATGGGTAAGGGAATTGTAAATATAAATGACACTGATATATTTGTCCTTAAAATGGAGACAAATGTGAAACCAGTCATAATGAAGCATAACTGAAGCATGTCAACACATCAACTTTCCCACAGTAAAGTTTCTGAAATGCTGTGCCATTACACAGAATTGAAATTTGCATGGCCTTTTAACTTGCTGGAATGGGCACTCTCGAATGTCTTAATTATAGGCTACCCCGACTTTCTCTGTTTCCTAATTCGATCGTGTTAAATAGTAGCCACTATCAGTATCTAAATGTAGGCTAATTAAATCCTTATGGAGCGGAGCACAGACCAAGTCGTAAAAGTTGGAACCCGACTCATGGCGCAACACTTGACTCTGTCATCACACAGTTCCATGGTTAGTGCAGGCAATAGGCGAGGGCATAGCCTACTATTGTACACTGTTCTTCCTGTTATAATTCTATCTACACTAATCTTTCAACTTTACCATGGGTTAAAGAGCTGAATATGGCAATTTTCCACCGATTTCTATCTTTCATTCATAAAGGCTCTCCAAACCTGTTTTTTTATGATTCATAAATACTTTCCTAACCCTAAATAATCTACAAGATCAGAGTATTTTTAAATGTACCAATTGGTGCTGTAACTGAGATGAATATTCATATACAGTGGGGCAAAAAAATTATTTTGTCACCCACCACTTGTGCAAGTTCTCCCACTTAAAAAGATGAGAGGCCTTTCTCATTTTGTCTGTCATAGTTGAAGTGTACCTATGATGAAAATTACAGGCCTCTCTCATCTTTTTAAGTGGGAGAACTTGCACAATTGGTGGCTGACTAAATACTTTTTTGCCCCACTGTATATATTTCCCAAGTTTTCTCCTAGATATATGACAGACACTTCAAAACCTTAGTCCTTATGATTGATTTTTTTAATGTATTTTTTTCCATTCCATTCCATTTTTCCATTTCCAACACATGAATGTGTTATTCAATGTGTTTCTCCAGGATATAGTAGTAAAGGATAAATTCTCAAGAATATAAAATATTTTCTGGGGATACCTAAAGAGGTCCTCCTATCAAATATCTATATGATCCATGGTATGACCTTATGTCAGACTACTGAAAACAAACTACTGACCACAACTACTGAACTACACACCTACTTAACAAAACTACTGACCACTACTGACCACAACTACTGGCCAAAATGACTGACCACAACCACACATCCACAAACCACACAACTGTTGAACCATAGAACTACTGACCACAACTACTAACCATAACTCCCGACCACAACCACACAACTACTGACCACAACTGCTGACCACACAACTACTAACCACAACCACACAACTACTGACCACAACTGCTGAACCACACAACTACAGAACCACACAACTAATGACCACAACTACTGAACCACACAACTACAGAACCACACAACTAATGACCACAACTACTGAACCACACAACTACTAACCACAACTCCCGACCACAACCACAACTACTGACCACACAACTACTAACCACAACCACACAACTACTGACCACAACTGCTGAACCACACAACTACAGAACCACACAACTAATGACCACAACTACTGAACCACACAACTACTAACCACAACTCCCGACCACAACCACGCAACTACTGACCACAACTACTGAAC
>NC_092179.1:3512783-3635283 GCF_045791955.1 Oncorhynchus clarkii lewisi | reverse complement strand
CAGTATGCATCCACCACTTTTAATTTTTTTTATTTATTTTTTTAGAATTTTTTTAAACAAGTTATTTTTTTCATTTCAATTCACCAATTTTGACTATTTTCTGTATGTCCATGACATGAAATCCAAATAAAAATCCATTTAAATGACAGGTTGTAATGCAACAAAATAGGAAAACTGCCAATGGGGATGAATAATTTTGCAAGGCACTTTTGCCTTTTGCAAGGCACTGTATGAGGAAATTATAGTCCTAAAGCTTTCCAGTTTGACTAACTCACCCAATGATGCACAGCTCCAGCGATTTGCTCGTGCCAAAAGCTCAAATCTCTCAATGCTGTTCGGTCTATGCGTTTATTTGGAAGTTGATAACATGGTAGCCTAAAGACAGATTAGTCTTCTCTTCTCAGCAGGATCCATTTGCTTTCCAACCTGTGTTTTCCAGCGACTGTAGTTAAATTATAGGCCTACTCCTGGTGTAGGAGTTATTTCATTTATTTCTGAACAGACAGCAGTAATTCTATGACTTTGTGGAATCTTTGTGGAATCAGCAACCTTCCCGTGGCTATGAGCCTTTAAGGAAATGTATTATGAAGTACAATGCTGGAGAGATGAGAGTTGCAGGTGCATGTCTATCAGAGTAGAGAGAGGGAGAAAGATAATAAAAAGTGCATCTCATTCTAGTTCTGTGAGGTATACAGGCGTGCTTCTCTCACCACAGCAATAGCCACTTGTTGGTCTATATGGGCTACATACAATGTTGTGCAAACCATACACCTGGAACAGCCCATCACAAATCAATGTTAAAATATCAGGCACTGACATTACGTTTTTTTTAGGGGGCAGCCAGGAGAACTGCAGAGGAGTCGTCTTGAATTAACTCTGATTGCTTTATTCAAATTTTTACATTGCAAACAGTGAATTTTTTGGTGTTGATTGGCTCAAATTAGGCATTGTACTTTGCTGTATATTATTTCAAATATTGGACAAAGGGAGGCCAAGGTAAAAAGTATGCAGTTTAACGTTTTTCAGAAATTGTATTTTACTCACCTTTAGGTTACATAGAATTAGTTTTTCACAAGATGATGTGTGTTAGCGATGTAAGGGAGAAACAGGAATTGTCCTACATGCACTGTGGGAATGCCCAGTAGTGCAATCCCTATGGAAAGCAAAGCCTTACATTGCATGGAGGACGGCCTTGGAGTTCCGATATCTAGTTATTCTAGACCAGGATTTCCCAAACTCGGTTCTGTATTCCACTTTGTGACATCGGCTGATGTAAAAAAGGGCTTTATAATAAATACATTTTATTGATTGATTGATAAAGGTAAATCAAGGAGTACCATGGCCATGAAGTATCACTTATCAGAAAAAAACTTTCCCTATGTAATTATTTGTTGGTTTGGCTTTATTTAACTAGGAAACCAGTTAGAATCTTTTGTGACTAGGGGGCAGTATTTTCATTTTTGGAAAAATAATGTTCCCATAGTAAACGGGATATTTTGTCAGGACAAGATGCTAGAATATGCATATAATTGACAGCTTAGGATAGAAAACACTCTAAAGTTTCCAAAACTGTAAAAATATTGTCTGTGAGTACAACAGAACTGATATTGCAGGCGAAAGCCTGAGAAAAATCCAATCCGGAAGTGAGTCATCTTTTGAAAGCTCTGCGTTCCAATGCGTCCCTATTGAGCAGTGAATGGGCTATCAACCAGATTACTTTTTCTCCGTATTCCCCAAGGTGTCTACAGCATTGTAACGTAGTTTTACGCATTTATGTTGAAGAATACCCGTAAGCGGCTACATTGTGCAAGTGGTCAGCTGATGGCTCTCAGAGTGATTCTCACGTAAAATACAGAGTTAGCCATTATTCCAATCGGTCCCACTGAAAAACCAATTGTCCCGGTGGATATATTATCGAATAGATATTTGAAAAACACCTTGAGGATTGATTATAAACAACGTTTGCCATGTTTCTGTCGATATTATGGAGCTAATTTGGAATATTTTTCTGGCCGATTTCCGGGCGATTTCTCAACCAAACGTGAAGAACAAATGGAGCTATTTCGCCTACAAAAATAATCTTATTGGAAAAAAGGAACATTGGCTATCTAACTGGGAGTCTCGTGAGTGAAAACATCCGAAGCTCATCAAAGGTAAACTATTTAATTTGATTGCTTTTCTGATTTCCGTGACCAAGTTACCTGCTGCTAGCTGGACAAAATGCTATGCTAGGCTATCGATAAACTTACACAAACATGACCAAGTTACCCGCTGCTATCTGGACAAAATGCTATGCTTTGGCTGTAAAGCATATTTTGAAAATCTGAGATGACAGGGTGATTATCAAAAGGCTAAGCTGTGTCTCAATATATTTCACTTGTGAATTTCATGAATAGGAATATTTATGTCTGTTGCGTTATGCTAATTAGTGTCAGTCGATGATTACGCTCCCGGGATGGGGAGTTACTAGAGGTTTAAGAACAAATTCTTATGTACAATGACAGCCTACCCAAGCGACACTGGGCCAATTTTGCACAGTCCTATGGGACTCCCAATTATGGCCAGATGTGAATCAGACTGGTTTTGAACAAGGGACTGTAGTGACACCTCTTGCACTGAGATGCAGTACCTTAGACCGCTGCGCCACTAGGAGCCCAAAATTTAAACAACAAATATTTTACAGATTACTGTGTACTCTTTATACTCCCTTACACCATCGGCCAAAACTTTTAGAACACCGACTCATTCAAAGGTTTTCTATATTTTTTACTATGTTCTACATTGTAGAATAATAGTGAAGATATCACAACTATGAAATAACACATATGGAATCATGCAGTAACCAAAAAATATATTTTATTTTGGAGATTCTTCTTTAAATAGCCACCCTTTGCCTTAATGACAGCTTTGCTCACTCTTCACATTCTCTCAACCAGTTTCATGAGGTAGTCACCTGGAATGCATTTCAATTAACAGGTGTGTCTTTTTAAAGTTTAATAATTTGTGGAATTTATTTACTTCTAATGCGTTTGAGCCTATCAGTTGTGTCGTGACAAGGTAGGGGGTATACAGAAGATAGCCGACCAAGTCCATATTATGGCAAGAACAGCTCAAATAAGCAAAGAGAAACAACAGTCCATCATTACTTGAAGACATGAAGGTCAGTCAATATGGAACATTTCCAGAACCTTGAAAGTTTCTTCAAGTGCAGTCGTAAAACTATCAAGAGCTATGAAGATATTGGCTCTCATGACGCCCGCCACAGGAATGGAAGACCCAGAGTTACCTCTGCTGCAGAGCATAAGTTCATTAGAGTTACCAGCCTCAGAAATTGCAGCCCAAATAAATGTTTCACAGAATTCAAGTAACAGACACATCTCAACATCAATTGTTCAGAGGAGACTGTGTGAATCAGGCCTTCATGGTCGAAATGCTGCACAGAAACCACTACGAAAGGACACCAATAAGAAGAAGATACTTGCTTGGGCCAAGAAACACGAGCAATGGACAATAGACTGTTGGAAATTTGTACTTTGGCCTTGAGTCTAAATGTGAGATTTTTCCAACCACCTTCCCTTTTGGGTGAACGGATGATCTTTGCGTGTGTAAAGCATGGAAAAGGAGGTGTTATGGTGTGGGGGTGCTTTGCTGGTGACACTGTCTGTGATTTATTTAGAATTCAAGGCACACTTAACCAGCATGGCTACCACAGCATTCCTCAGCGATACGCCATCCTTTCTGGTTTGGGCTTAGTTGGACTACCATTTGTTTTTCAATAGGACAATGATCCAACACACCTCCAGACTGTATAAGGACTATTTTATCAAGAAGGAGAGTGATGGAGTGTTGCATTAGATGACCTGGCCTCCACAATCCCCTGACCTCAACCAAATTGAGATGGTTTGGAATGAGTATGTGCGTGTGTTTGTGCCTTTCTGTGTCTCTTCACAGTCTCCGTTGTTCCATAAGGTGTATTTTTAAGGCCTGTAGGACCTGCCTTGTTGATCGTGCTGTTAAGAAGGCAAAGCAGTGCTTTATTGTGGACAGACTTCTCCCAATCTTAGCTGCTGTTGCATCAATATGTTTTGACCATGATAGTTTACAATCCAGGGTTACTCCAAGCAGTTTAGTCTCCACAACTTGCTCAATTTCCACATTATTCTTTACAATATTTAGTTGAGGTTTAGGGTTTAGTGAATGATTTGTCCCAAGTACGACGCTTTTAGTTTTTGAAATATTTAGAACTAAGTTATTTCTTGCCACCCATTATAGAACTCTTTGTTAAGTGTTGCAGTAATTTCACTCACTGTAGTAGCTGAAATATATAGTGTTGAGTCATCCGCATACACAGACACATTGGCAAAGCCTGTGGCATGTCATTAGTAAAGATTGGGATCGGGATTATGTTGGAGAGGCTTCCATTAAAGAACACCCTCTGTGTTCTGTTAGACAGGTAACTCTTTATCCACATTATAGCAGGGGGTGTAAAGCCATAACACATATGTTTTTCCAGCAGCAGACTATGATCGATAATGTCAAAACAGCTACCACAATCTTTTCATCATCCATTTCTCTTTGAAAATCATCAGTCATTTGTGCAAGTGCCGTCCGTGCATGTTGAATGTCCTTCCCTATAAGCATGCTGAAAGTATGTTGTCAATTAGTTTACTGTAAAATAGCATTGTATCTGGTCAAACACATTTTTTTTCTCCAAAAGTTGACTAAGGGTTGGTAACAAGCTGATTGGTTGGCTATTTGAGCCAGTAAAGGGGGCTTTACTATTCTAGGGTAGCGGAATGACTTTTGCTTCCCTCCAAGCCTGAGGGCACACACTTTCTTGTCAGCTTATATTGAAGATATGGCAAATAGGAGTGGCAATATCATCACTATTATCCTCAATAATGTTCCATCCAATTTGTCAGACCCAGGTGGCTTGTCATTGTTGATAGACAGCAATACGTTTTTTCACCTCTTCCATACTCACTTTTCAGAATTTTAAATGACAATGTTAGTCTTTCATAATTTGGTCAGTTATGCTTGGATGTGTATTGTCGGCATTTGTTTCTTGCATGTTGTGCCTAAATTTGCTAATCTTGCCTTTGAAACAATCATTAAAGTAGTTGGCAATATCAGTGGGTTTTGTGATGAATGAGCCATCTGATTCAATGAATGATGGAGCTGAGTTTGCCTTTTTGCTCAAACCTTCATTTAAGGGGCTCCAAAACATTTTACTATCATTCATCTTTGTTTTATAGTATAGTTTCTTCATCATTTTATTCAGTTTTGTCACGATTTCTCAATTTGCAGTACGTTTGCCAATCAATTGTGCAGCCAGACTTATTAGCCATACGTTTTGCCTCATCCTTCTCAACAATGCAGTTTTTCAATTTCTCAATATATGGGGATTTAACCATTTTTACAGTAATATCTTATTGGATGCATGCTTATTTTTTTATTTAACCTTTATTTATCTAGGCAAGTCATTTGAGGATAAAACCCTAACTTGGACGACATTGGGCCAATTGTGTGGCACCCTATGGGACTCTCAATCACAGCTGGTTGTGATACAGCCTGGAATCAAACCAGGGTCTGTAGTGATGCCTCTAGCACTGAGATGCAGTGCCTTAGACCACTTCACCACTCGGGAGCCCAGTTATTATTAACTGGAATAAACAATTTCATAAATGATGCATCTGGTTGCTCCTCATTACACACCACAGAACAACAAATATGATTTACATCATCAACATGGAAATCACTACAAAACTTATTGTATGGTTTCTTATACACTACATTAGGTCCAGCTTTTGGAACTTTGGTTTTCCTAGATATGGCTATTAAATTGTGATCACTATATCAGATGGATTTGGATACTGCTTTAAAGCAGATCTCTGCAGCATTAGTAAAGATGTGATCAATACATGTTGATGCTTTCATTCCTGTGTTGTTTCAAAATACCCTGGTAGGTTGACTGATAACCTGAACCAGGTTAAAGGCAATGGTTACAGTTTGAAGCTTTCTCTTGAGTGGGCAGCTAGATGAAATCCAGTCAATATTAAGGTCACCCATAAAAATATACCTCTCTGTTGACATCACATACATTATCAAACATTTAACATGTTATCCAGATACTGACTGTTTGCACTTGGTGGTCTATTGCAACATTCCACAAGAATGAGCTTTAGGTGAGGCACGTGAGCCTATATAGAACAAGAAGGTCCGCACACTGTTAAAGCTCCAAATTCACCGCTTTATTGACAACGTTTCAATCTGAAACGAATCTCCGTCAGGTCAAACGCACCGAGTGTTCACATCCCAAAATATACACAGTATACAATAGCTGTAGGATCAACACAAGGAGAGTTAGAGGGACATAAATTAGATGACTTACATTGTGACTTCCAAAGCACCTGGGATAATGTGCTGCTTTACGACTACTCAGAAACACAATGGTAGGGATTATTTGAGCTGGGCTTGGGTCATTGATAAGTAATTTTCTCAAAGTAGTCTTGAAATGTGTGAACAGTGTCCTGGAGTCAAGATGATTTCGATGGACTCCATCATTCCTGTAGAGCATCTTCTGCTTCCAGAAAGTCTCAAAGTTATCTATAAAAGTTATTTCAACAGAGCTACAGTAATCTTGTAGCCAGGTGTGTAATGCCTGTAACCTGCTGAATCGTTCACACTCGCAGACCAACGATGGTACCGGACCGGAAATTATTGGCAGTTTTTTTTTCTTTTCTTTCAGAGATATAATCAGTTCTTTCAAATCTATTTTCAGCCATTTCGAGCTAGCCTTCCAAATGTCGTTTGACCCCACATGGAGTTCGACAGCGTCAGCTAACAGCAGCTGTCGTAGAACGGTCCGAAGCAGCATTGCAATTGTCCTTTACTCATGCTGCAGGATAGAACAGGGTTTTTGCTCTGGGAACCAAAAGTACTTTGGAAAAAAAGATGCACATTATAAACTCGGCAAAAACAGAAACGTTATCAATTGCGTTTATTTTCAGGAAACTTAACATGTGTAAATATTTGTATGAACAGAACGAGATTCAGCAACTGAGACAGAAACTGAACAAGTTCCACAGACATGTGACTAACAGAAATTGAATAATGTGTCCCTGAACAAGGGGGGGGGGGGTCAAAATCAAAAGTAACAGTCAGTATCTGGTGTGGCCACCAGCTGCATTAAGTACTGCAGTGCATCTCCTCCTCATGGACTGCACCAGATTTGCCAGTTCTTGCTGTGAGATGTTACCCCACTCATTTCTGGGGGGAATGGCCCTAGCCCTCACCCTCCGATCCAACAGGTCCCAGACGTGCTCAATGGGATTGAGATCCGGGGTCTTCGCTGGCCATGGCAGAACACTGACATTCGTGTCTTGCAGGGAATCACGCACAGAACGAGCAGTATGGCTGGTGGAACTGTCATGCTGGAGGGTCATGTCAGGATGAGCCTGCAGGAAGGGTACCACATGAGGCAGGAGGATGTCTTCCCTGTAACGCACAGCATTGAGATTGCCTGCAATGACAACAAGCTCAGTCCGATGATGCTGTGACACACCCCAGACCATGACGGACCCTCCACCTCCAAATCGATCCCGCTCCAGAGTACAGGCCTTGGTGTAAAGCTAATTCCTTCGACGATAAACGTGAATCCGACCATCACCCCTTTTGAGACAAAACCGCAACTCTTCAGTGAAGAGCATTTTTTTGCCAGTCCAGTCCGGTCCAGCGATGGTGGGTTTGTGCCCATAGGCGACAGAGGCCGGTGTGTCACAGGAATGCTGGCCCATGTTGACTCCAATGCTTCCACAGTTGTGTCAAGTTGGCTGGATGTCCTTTGGGTGGTGGACCATTCTTGATACACACAGGAAATTGTTGAGTTTGAAAAACTCAGCAGCGTTGCAGTTTTCGACACAAACCGATGTGCCTGGCACCTACTTCTATACCCGAGTATAGTTGTATGTTGGGCTCCTGAGCGGTGCAGCGGTATAAGAATTTGTTCCTAACTGACTTGCCTAGTTAAATAGAGGTTAAAAAATACATTCCCCGTTTAAAGGCACTTGAATCTTTTGTCTTGCCCTTTCACCCTTTGGATGGTACACATACCCAATCCATGTCTAAATTGTCTCAAGGCTTAAAAATAATTATTTAACCTGTCTCCTCCCCTTCATCTACACCGGTTGAAGTGGATTTAACAAGTGACATCAATACGAGATCGTAGCTTACACCTGGGTTTTTGATGGTTATTCCTATCTCATGGAAAGAGCAGGTGTTCTTAATGTTTTGTATACTCAGTGTATACGGTATTGTAAATACCTCACATACGACTCATAATAACTAAGTAATTATTCCATTAAAATATTTCTGTCTCTATAAAGATGATTTAGCAATTTGCAAGAACACTATAGCTGAGTTACAGTAATAGGCAATCAAAACATTTCTGAGAATGGAATTCTAAATACAAGTGTATTTAATTGCATTTAAAAATGAATGGATTCATATACAAGGCATACAGCTTAAGTTGCAAAGCATTACAAGGCCTTATTCAAAGCATGATCAAACAGAGAAAGAGACAGACAAAGAGACCATGGCCCATAGCTCATGGGAAAGGGAGAGAAAGAGTGTAGGTACACTATATATACAAAAGCACAGTACCAGTCAAAAGTTTGGACACACCTACTCATTGCAGGGTTTTTCTTTGTATTTACTATTTTCTGGTGAAGACATCAAAACTATGAAATAGCACATATTGAATCATGTAGTAACCAAAAAAGTGTTAAACAAATCTAAATGTATTTTATATTTCAGACTAATCAAAGTAGCCACCCTTTGTCTTGATGACAGCTTAGAACACTCTTGGCATTCTCTCAACCAGATTCATGAGGTATGGAATGCATTTCAACGTGTGCCTTGTTAAAAGTTAATCTGTGGAATTTATTTCCTTCTTAATGTGTTTGAGCCAATCAGTTGTGTTGTGACTGGTACTGCATGTGGACACCCCTTCAAATTAGTGGATTTGGCTACTTCAGCCACACCCGTTGCTGACAGGTGTATAAAATCGAGCACATAGCCATGCAATCTCCATAGACAAACATTGGCAGTAGAATGGCCTTACTGAAGTGCTCAGTGACTTTCAATGTGGCATCGTCATAGGAGGCCACCTTCCCAACAAGTCAGTTCATCAAATTGCTGTCCTGCTAGAGCTGCCCCGGTCAAATATTGTGTTATTGTGAAGTGGAAACGTCCAGGAGCAACAACAGCTAGTAGGCCACAGAAGCTCATAGAATGGGACTGCCGAGTGTTGAAGCGCGTAGCTCAGAAAAATCATTTGTCCTTGATTGCAATACTCACTACCGAGTTCCAAACTGCCTCTGGAAGCAATGTCAGCACAATAACTATTAGTCGGGAGCTTCTTGAAATGAGTTTCCATGGCCAAGCAGCCGCACACAAGCCTAAGGGCACCATGCGCAATGCCAAACGTCATCTGGAGTGGTGTAAAGGTCGCTGCCATTGGACTCTGGAGCACTGGAAACGTGTTCTCTGGACTGAATTTGTCCAAAAGAAGCTTTTGTTTACATCTGTTGGACTAATGATTACACCCTAGGTTAGCTAGATGCAGTTGATATTGGATTTGTCACTGTCTGTCCATGTGTCACACGGACAGGCATGTCTCCCCAATATTCCGACATTGCATTTTGGCCCCCCAATTTCATCATTGGAATATGATACAAAACGAGTCAGCAGTGTGCAAAAGGACCATGCGGATGCCTCCGAGTGGCTGGGTAGCCTATTTGGAGTGTTTATCCGACTGGATGTAAAAAAAAAAATAAACAGTTATGTCCCCCCTACTTCTAAAACAAAAGTTGCGCGCCTTCTGACCGCCATTCGTTTGTATGTACTTCTCAAAGAAAACCATTGACTCTTCCCAACGAGCTGTTCTTGTCAATGGGGAGAAACTGAAACTTGTGTCTAATTTAAATCATCTCTGCATAATTTTGGACTCCAAATTGCCATTGCAGAAATGGGTGAAGGTGGTTAACACTGTCAAGTTTGGACCATCCAACTTTTGTCTTATAAGACCTTACCTTCCCCTGGAGGCCATCAAACTGTATATACATGCTATGATCTTATATATGAGTTTTTGACTCACAAATTGGTCATGAGCAGGAACTACCATTCTATAACTAATTGTCTAACTCTTCAAACAAATGCTTATACAAACAGTTACCACCATTGTCACATCATTAAGATGGTGCCAGAGGGGATGGCTGCTGTTTTATGGGCCCTTAACTAACTGTGCTATTTTATTTGTAACTTTTTTTGTACATAATGTTGCTGCTACTGTCTCTTATGACCGAAAAGAGCTTCTGGAAATCAGAACAGCGATTACTCACCTTGAACTGGATGAAGAATTTCTCTTTAATGAGTCGGGCGAGAGGGTCCTCATCCCAGTCACTTCCAGGACAAAGAGACGGAAGAGGTATTGCTGAATGAGATCGGGGTTCCTTGTGAGAAGTCGCCGAAAAGTGGCCAATCTACCTTTGCCATCGGTACTATTGACCAACGTACAATCGCTGGATAATAATTTGGACAAACTTAAAGCACGTATATCCTACCAAAGGGACTGTAAAGAAAAAACTGTAATATATTATGTTTCACCAAGTCGTGGGTGAACGACGACATGAATAACCTACAGCTGGCTGGTTATACACTGTATCGACAGGATAGAACAGCCGCCTATGTATATTTGTAAACAACAGCTGGTGCATGATATCTAAGGAAGTAGAGAGTTTTGTATCTTTCATAGCTGTCTATATACCACCACAGACCGAGGCTGGCACTAAGTCCGCACTCAATGAGCTGTATACCGCCATAAGCAAACAGGAAGATGTTCATCCAGAGGCGGCACTCCTAGTGGCCGGGTAATTTAATGCAGGGACACTTAAATTCTAGACCACCTTTACTCCATACACAGAGACGTGTACAAATCTCTCCCTCGTCCTCCATTTGGCAAATCTGACCCTAATTCTATCCTCCTGATTCCTGCTTACAAGCTCAAATTAAAGCAGGAAGCATCAGTGACTCGGTCATCAAAAAGTGGTCAGGTGAAGCACATGCTAAGCTACAGGACTGTTTTGCTAGCACAGACTAGATTATGTTCCAGGATTCTTCCGATGTCATTGAGGAGTACATCACATTCGTCACTGGCTTCATCAATAAGTGCATCGATGACGTCATCCCGACAGCAACTGTACGTACATACCCCAACCAAAAGCCATGGATTACAGGCAACATTCGCACTGAGCTAAAGGGTAGAGCTTACAAGGAGCGGGACTCTAACCTGGAAGATTCTAAAAAATAAAACGCAATGCCCCCGACGAACCATCAAACAGGCAAAGCGTGAATACAGGACTAAGATGGAATTGTACTTCACAGGCTCCGACGCTCGTCGGATGTGGCAGAGCTTGCAAACTATTACAGACTATAAAGGGAAGCACAGCCGAGAGCTGCCCAGTGACACGAGCCTACCAGACATGCTAAATTAATTCTATGCTCGCTTTGAGGCAAGTAACACTGAAACATGCATGAGAGCATCAACTTTTCTGGATGACTATGTGATCACGCTCTCCGCAGCCGATGTGAGTAAGACCTTTAAACAGGTCAACGTTCACAAGGCCACAGGGCCGGACGGATTACCAGGACATGTACTCCGAGCATGTGCTGATCAATTGGCAAGTGTCTTCACTGACATTTTTAACCACTCGCTGTCTGTGTCTGTAATACCAACATGCTTCACCTACAGTGTTCCTTTAGGGCAATTCTCTGCCTTTAGGGCAATTCTCTGGGCGTACCAAGTTACGCGGCAAGGTTTGGATTTTACTCAGATCCAATTTAGACAACTAACTTCACATTTCATCTTTACAAAAACATTATCTTTGATAAAAAGTTACAATGTTTTCTTTATTACCCAAACTCAGTAATGTCATCTAATTACTTTTAGATGACATTACTGAGTTTAGGTAATTCAAATGTAACGTTACTGATTACAATTTTGGACAGGTAAATGATAACTGTAACGGATTACATTTGGAAAGTAACCTGCCCAATCCACAGGAGGTTGGTGGCACCCAAATTAATAATGGCTGGAGCTGAATTAGTGGAATGGTATCAAATACGTGATGCCATTCCAGCCATTATTATGACCAACCCTCCCCTCAGCAGCTTCTACTGACCGAAACCTGCACTCACACATCTTCAGCACAAGCCAAGCTATGTTACATATAGCGGTAGTCTTCAGCCCTACAGTAAGTGCTGAATACTCTGTCCGTACGTAAATGCACACACATTTCTTTGGGCACTGTCCAAACAGCAATACTCTCAGCTATAACTGCATGCTATACCGAAACAGCAGAGTTTGGCTCTCCGCCACTCCACACAGTGTCCTCGATGCAATGGTTCCCCAACCCAAGAGAACAGGGTTTCCTACCCGGCAAGTGAGTCCTTTCTCACTTGCACCTGCGCAGTCCCCCCCCCCCCCCCCCCCCCCCAGTTACCCTAAAGCAGGTGAATGAATAAGTGCTTGGCCGTATGGTCTATAAACTCTGTTTATCAGGGTACTGTATTCCCATGTCAAGCCTCATCTGTATCCACCCTCTTTCCCCCATATCTCTGTGTGTGTGCGTGGGAGGTGCGGGACAAACAAACACAGTTACACAACTACAAGCCAGTCATTGTCTTGTTATTCTCTCTTTCTTTTGCTTGTTCTCTTTATTCATCAGTCTCATACAATGTATACCATCACAACTACAGTGACAGGCAATAGTGGTGATTATGATGATGATGATGAAGAAGCTGATGATAATGATGATGTCGTGGACGAAGAGGAGCAAAATGTTTGGCGTCCAGCCTCTGGGAGGTGTTGAGGATTCATTACTCTTTCTCTCATCTCTGTCATTCCCTGTCTTTCAATTCGTTCTTCCTTTGTTTTTCATGATGGTTTAAAAAAATACGTGCCGTGAACATTTGACGTCGCCGGTAAGCACCTGAGGCCCGGCCCGCAATCCTGCCTGGACTAGCTGGACCAGCGGAACCGGGATGGGCGAGGGAGAGGAGGCGGAGTAGAAGGCGGAGTAGTAGGAGAGGGGAGAGAAGAGAGGGAGGAGGAGTAGGAAGTAGAAGAAGAGGAGGAAGGATGAAGAAGGTGTTTCCTGCTCAGTGCTGAATCCTCCTGATAGACTGGATCTGAGGGGTCTGGGCGTGGGAGCCAAACTCACGGTAACACTTGTACTCTCCTCCGTGGCAGTCACACTCCATGATGTACTGGTGGCCACGGTAGCCGGGGAACTGGTAGCACACGAAGCTAGAGGGAGAGAAGAGAACAGGTCAATCAGATACACTGTTACTGTGAGGTAAGTCAGAGTGGGCCATGGGAATGAGGATGAGAATCAACTTGGCAATTGGACAGAGTATTGCAGGCAATAAACGTGTGAAAATGATTACATTGTAGTGTATTATTGGAATGGCAGCTTCAGGTTTGAAATGATAAAGGTTGGCCAGCTATAGTAGTGCAGTAGAAGTAGTAGTGGTATTGGTATTAGTGTAGTAGTAGTAGTAGTAGTAGTAGTAGTGGTAGTAATATTGGTATTAGTGTAGTAGTAGTAGTAGTAGTAGTAGTGGTAGTATTGGTATTAGTGTTGTAGTAGTAGTAGTAGTAGTGGTATTAGTGTTGTATTAGTAGTAGTGCAGAAGTGGTGGTGGTAGTAGTAGTAGTAGTAGTAGTAGTGGTAGTAGTATTGGTATTAGTGTTGTATTAGTAGTAGTAGTAGTGGTATTGGTATTAGTGTTGTATTAGTAGTAGTGCAGAAGTGGTGGTGGTAGTAGTAGTAGTAGTAGTGGTAGAAGTATTGGTATTAGTGTAGTAGTAGTGCAGTAGTGGTAGTAGTGGTATTAGTGTAGTAGTAGTAATAGTAGTAGTAGTGGTAGTAGTGGTATTAGTGTAGTAGTAGTAGTAGCAGTAGTAGTGGTAGTATTGATATTAGAGTGTAGTAGTAGTAGTAGTGCAGTAGTTGTAGTAGTATTGGTATTAGTGTAGTAGTAGTGCAGTAGTAGTAGTGGTAGTAATGGTATTAGTGTAGTAGTAGTAATAGGAGTGTAGTCGGTAGTAGTAGTAGTAGTAGTAGTAGTACTAGTAGTAGTGGTGTTTAGTAGTATTAGTGTAGAAGTAGTAGTAGTATTAGTGTTATAGTATTAGTATTATTAGTAGTGTAGTAGTATTAGCAGTAGTGTTGTAGTAGTTGTTTTCGTGTTGTTGTAGTAGTAGTGTTGTAGTTGTTGTAGTGTAGTAGAAGTAACAGTCATTACTGGTAGTAGAGATTGGTCTGTGTCAGTAGTGTACTAGTAGTAGTAGTAGTAGAAGTAACAGTCACTATTAGCAGTAGAGATTGGTCTGTGTCAGTAGTGTACTAGTAGTAGTAGTACAAGTAGTAGTAGAGTGGTAGTAGTATTTCAGTTGTAGTTAAAGCTGAGTGAGTAGATGGTTCAGCTGCAATTGTGCACTTGTAGTAATAGCAGAAATAGCAGTGGTAGTATATTTAGCGTGAAGTGGCAGTGTCCCTGTCATGGCATTAGTACTTACGCTCCGCTCTGGATGTGCATGGATCCAACCTCGTTGTTGAACCAGCCCATGGCCTGCAGGGAGGGGTAGTCATCACACATCTCAAACTGGCGACCAATCATGTTCTCCTTTTCATAGATGGTCATACGGGACTCCTTGTGGCTCTGAGAGAGAGAGAGAGAGAGAGAGAGAGAGAGAGAGAGAGAGAGAGAGAGAGAGAGAGAGAGAGAGAGAGAGAGAGAGAGAGAGAGAGAGAGAGAGAGAGAGAGAGAGAAAGATGGAGGGAGAGAGAGAGAGAGAGAAGGGATGAAGAGAGAGACATATTAAACAGCAGTTTACATTATTATAGTATTTCATGTATTGTTACCGATAATTGAATGTATCATAAGGTTATACAATATTATGCAATGTAAGTAATCTGGTAACCTTTGCATGATAATGTCATAGAATGTTATGTTGTCTTGAGTTGTTATAGTAAAGGTAATGCAATGTGATTTGATGCATTGTAGATAATGTTGATAATGATAATAATGTGATGATCCATGATAATGTGGGATGGGATAGCATTGTATGCTGTAAGGTTCCCTATATAGGCTTATACTTTTGACCAGAGCCCTAAGGGCCCTGGTCAAAAGTAGTGCAGTGTATATAGGGAATAGGGTGCCATATTGGATGCATTTAAGGGCTCACAGCGGAGCAGATGGGTCTGAACGAGATCATCCTCTCGATGCGGTAGGAGTTGCTGCCGCTGTAGGCCTCAAAACGGGGGTAGTCTCCCTTCTCCAGGACAAACTGCTGGCCACAGAAACTGGAGTGCTCATACCCAACCCAGCTAGAGGGAGGCAAAAGGAGGGATACAGGGAAGGAATGTTGGAGGGAGAGAAAGGGAGATGGAAAGAGGGAAATAGTGATGGAGAGAGATGTAATGACAGAGAGGGCGATGTAGGGAGAAAGAAAGGAAGGTAGGGAGAGAGAAAGAAAGAGAGAAATTACAGAAGAGATAACTAAGGAGCGAGAGAAAGATTAGTCAGTGCCCAGTGCAATAATGGCTGACATTGGCTCATGTTAGCCTGCTGGAAAACATCCCCTAAGTCTTCCATGTTTTGGGAAAAGTTTTGGGACTACTTACGCTCCACACTCGACCTTCAGGGAGCGGATGTTCTCCATGCCACACTCCATGATGTTCTGGCAGCAGGCAGTGAACTCCATACGCTTTCCCTGGAAGTACTCCTGGTCGTACACTGTGATCTTCCATGGGCCCATGGGCATGGGGTTCACAGGGTTCATTGGGTTGGTCAGAGCCATTATGTCCTTCTGTCTCAGTGCTGAAATGGAGAGAGATAGGAGAGAGGGATACAGAGGGAGATATTAACTGAACATATAAATAATTAAGTTAATTCTTGACCAAAACATTTTTTTTATGCCTACACCAAGAAATCCCACCCTGCCTTGAAGCTCCCAGTGAATGGCCCATAGCCTTTGGTCCCCTGACCAGTAGCTACAGAACAACACAGTTCAATGAACCTTTAGGTAAAGCCTCAGACAGACGTGTGCAGGACGCCTGACCAGCTCTATACACCAGGCTCTCCCTGTTAATCTGCTGCTCTACCAAAGCCCTGGTAAGCTCTTTTAAACAAACAGAGTGATCTATGCATGATGACCAGTCATACCACCGCACTGAAGCTCCCGGTCATCATAGCCTCAATGGTTCTCAGACTATTCTACACCACTCCACCTCAACTGAAGCCTTTCAAATAATAGTATTCTCATCCTCCAAACAAGATAAAACAAAAACGTATCCTGCTACTAACAGTCTAACAACTCCCAGTCACCACTGGTTCCAGACCCATCATTTGGGAAACATTATTTTATAGTCCCCTGTTCTAAAAGCCCTGCGAAGCTCTATCACACAGACAAATAGAAATCTATGGGCCGGTTTCCGGGACCCAGATCAAGCCTTACGTCTTTAAAAAAAAACATGCTCAATGGAGAATCTCCAATCAAATAACTTTGTGGTTCATCACTATTTGATAAACATAAAGCTATGATCAGATCAGATCTATCCAAACATAGGAGTAAATTAAATCTATTAGATAAACATGAAGCTATCTGCCGGCAGACCTACCTAAAACGTAAGCTGTGTGTTTCGCAGGGTTCCACTAAGCGCTCTGCCAGGGAGGTGTGTGTGTGGGTATATATACACACCTTCGGGGCTAGGGGGTCGGCCACACCTACTTCACTGTCAGCACTTTGCTTTGGGATCCATTGTTACTGGGCCTGAGCCTTCCTGATACACACACACATGCGCACGCACGAACACGCACACACACACACAGACAAATAATGAATGCACGTCTTTACATTGGCCCGTGTACACGTAGCATGGGTTAATTTTGTATGGACATACACATACGCACACACACACACATTTGCTCACAGAGAGAAACCTAGTGTTCACACAGGAGCACAGACATACAGAGACACACAGACACCAATATAGACACCGTACATATGGTGAAACAAATACACCTACTGTATAGGATATAATTAAGTAATAATACCCAAAGGGGGTGTTATATATTGGCCATGGCTAAGAGCTGTACTTAGGCACATGGCTTTGATTTATGTCATGCCTGGATAAAGCCCTTAGCTATATTGATACCTTATTGATATTATAAACCGGTTACCAACACAATTACAACATTAAACAAGTATTTTTGCATCATACCCATCATATAATGTCTTATATGCACTCAGTGGCTAGTTTATTAGGTACACCACCCAGTTCATGAAAATTATTAGCTCCTACAGACTGTCACGTGGCCTTAGCTTGCTATACAGTGCCTTGCGAAAGTATTCGGCCCCCTTGAACTTTGCGACCTTTTGCCACATTTCAGGCTTCAAACATAAAGATATAAAACTGTATTTTTTTGTGAAGAATCAACAACAAGTGGGACACAATCATGAAGTGGAACGACATTTATTGCATATTTCAAACTTTTTTAACAAATCAAAAACTGAAAAATTGGGCGTGCAAAATTATTCAGCCCCTTTAAGTTAATACTTTGTAGCGCCACCTTTTGCTGCGATTACAGCTGTAAGTCGCTTGGGGTATGTCTCTATCAGTTTTGCACATCGAGAGACTGAATTTTTTTCCCATTCCTCCTTGCAAAACAGCTCGAGCTCAGTGAGGTTGGATGGAGAGCATTTGTGAACAGCAGTTTTCAGTTCTTTCCACAGATTCTCGATTGGATTCAGGTCTGGACTTTGACTTGGCCATTCTAACACCTGGATATGTTTATTTTTGAACCATTCCATTGTAGATTTTGCTTTATGTTTTGGATCATTGTCTTGTTGGAAGACAAATCTCCGTCCCAGTCTCAGGTCTTTTGCAGACTCCATCAGGTTTTCTTCCAGAATGGTCCTGTATTTGCCTCCATCCATCTTCCCATCAATTTTAACCATCTTCCCTGTCCCTGCTGAAGAAAAGCAGGCCCAAACCATGATGCTGCCACCACCATGTTTGACAGTGGGGATGGTGTGTTCAGCTGTGTTGCTTTTACGCCAAACATAACGTTTTGCATTGTTGCCAAAAAGTTCAATTTTGGTTTCATCTGACCAGAGCACCTTCTTCCACATGTTTGGTGTGTCTCCCAGGTGGCTTGTGGCAAACTTTAAACGACACTTTTTATGGATATCTTTAAGAAATGGCTTTCTTCTTGCCACTCTTCCATAAAGGCCAGATTTGTGCAATATACGACTGATTGTTGTCCTATGGACAGTCTCCCACCTCAGCTGTAGATCTCTGCAGTTCATCCAGAGTGATCATGGGCCTCTTGGATGCATCTCTGATCAGTCTTCTCCTTGTATGAGCTGAAAGTTTAGAGGGACGGCCAGGTCTTGGTAGATTTGCAGGGGTCTGATACTCTTTCCATTTCAATATTATCGCTTGCACAGTGCTCCTTGGGATGTTTAAAGCTTGGGAAATCTTTTTGTATCCAAATCCGGCTTTAAACTTCTTCACAACAATATCTCGGACCTGCCTGGTGTGTTCCTTGTTCTTCATGATGCTCTTTGCGCTTTTAACGGACCTCTGAGACTATCACAGTGCAGGTGCATTTATACGGAGACTTGATTACACACAGGTGGATTGTATTTATCATCATTAGTCATTTAGGTCAACATTGGATCATTCAGAGATCCTCACTGACCTTCTGGAGAGAGTTTGCTGCACTGAAAGTAAAGGGGCTGAATAATTTTGCACGCCCAATTTTTCAGTTTTTGATTTGTTAAAAAAGTTTGAAATATCCAATAAATGTCGTTCCACTTCATGATTGTGTCCCACTTGTTGTTGATTCTTCACAAAAAATACAGTTTTATATCTTTATGTTTGAAGCCTGAAATGTGGCAAAAGGTCGCAAAGTTCAAGGGGGCCGAATACTTTCGCAAGGCACTGTATAAAGCAGGCAGACAGGCATCGAGGCATTCAGTTACTGTTCGATTGAACGTTAGAATGGGCAAAACGAGTGACCTAAGTGAATTTGAGCGTGGTATGAACTTATGTGCCAGGTGCGCAGGGGCCAGTATCTCAGAAACGTCTGGCTTCCTGGGCTTTTCACACACGACATTGTCTAAGGTTTACAGAGAATGGTGTGACAAACAAAAAACATCCAGTCCTCTGTGCGATAACAGATCGCTGATGAGAGAGGAAAGAATTGTGCAAGCTAAGACGTGGGCCACAAATGGGCAAGTAACAGAGCAGTACAACAGTGGTTGGCAGAAAGGCATCTCGGAACACACAACTTGCTTGTCCTTGTCAAGGATGGGCTATTGGAGCAGATGACCACACCGGGTCCCACTCCTATCAGCTAAAAACAAGAAGAAGCGGCTCCAGTGGGCACGCCATCACCAACACTGGACAATTGAGGAGTTGAAAAACATTGCCTGGTCCGACAAATCCCGGTGTCTGTTGCGTCACACTGATGCCAGAGTCAGATCTATGCATTGGCAAAGACTGGCACTGTTGTGGTATTGGCAGCAATACCTGGTTAAATAACGGTGAAAAAATAAAATGTAAATAAAAATAAAAAATGTGAATGGACCATGTGAATGGACCATGATTCAATAAAATGTCAGCTGTGGCGGTCGTATAAAAAGGAGAAAGTGATGTAAAAGAAGAACCTTTCGAGCCATGGATACAGAGCTGTCCTCCTCTGCAGCGATGTTACATACTTTAGATGACATTCGGAAGAGCGTTGTCAATTATGTTGCTTACTGTTTACATAAGCCTTGTTCTTTGGTTTGTGATGTAAAATAGTGTACAGTATAGTTAAGTATGTACCTAATGATAGGCCTTCACCATTTCAGTTGTAGGCAGAAGCTCTTTAGAGATGAGATGATGACTTGAAATTAAATTATAAACTCATCAAATAATGCAAATATTTTATTAAGGTAAGGAAATGTGAAAAGTGAATAACTTCTGGTTAATAAGTGATAGTATTAATTGTTTTATCCAGTGTTGTTACAGCACTCAACCCACATAATGTATAGTGCATTTTAATGTTAAAAATTGAAACGTGCATTTAAAAAAATTATGGAACCAAAAGCGAATGTATGTTTTGTTCTTGTCTACATGCTTGTGTATGTACACTTGTCTGTCCTTCTAAGTAAATTCACTGATGTGCTATAAGCGATGACGGACTGTCTTGAAATAGTTTCTACCATGCCTGAGGCAGAGCAATTTTCCATTTCAGCTCCTTTTCCTTTTTTTTTTTTTACAATGAATCTAAATGAACATGAATTGTGGCGTTGCCATTATTTCCATGTACGTTACAGTATTGCCCGTCCATACGTAGGCAGGGCAGGCATGCTGTGTCTGGTGCAATGGGAGAGCAGAAAGGGCAGTGCTATGGTAGCATGCTAAAGCCTATTCTAACTCTCTGTGTATTTCATTGTGCTGCTAAAGCAAACAGGCAGAGACAGAAAAAAAAACAGCGTTGAGAGAGACTGGTAGGGCTGTACAATTCTAAATATCTAACAGAGGCGACGGCATCCCATTCACTTCACTCCTCAGCAAATAATGAACATGTAGGGAAGAGCTTACTGACGTCAGCACATTGCCCAGGCCTCTCTCTCTCCGTGTGTGTGTGTGTGCGTGTGTGTGCGTGCGTGTGTGTGCGTGTGTGTGCGTGTGTGTGCGTGTGTGTGCGTGTGTGTGTGTGTGTGTGTGTGTTGTTTTGTGTGGAGGGCCTCTGCTCCTAATATGTGTATACATCAATGTGTGTGTGTGTGATATTTTTGTGTGGAGGGCCTCTGCTCCTAGTATGTGTATACATCAATGTGTGTGTGTGTGTGTGATATTTTTGTGTGGAGGGCCTCTGCTCCTAGTATGTGTATAAATCAATGTGTGTGTGTGTGTGTGTGTTGTCTTGTGTGAGGGGCCTCTGCTCATAGTATGTGTATAAATCAATGTGTGTGTGTGTGTGTGTGTGTGTGTGTGTTGTTTTGTGTGGAGGGCCTCTGCTTCTAGTATGTGTATAAATCAGTGTGTGTGTGTTTGTGTGTGTGTGTGTGTGTGTGTGTGTTGTTTTGTGTGGAGGGCCTCTACTTCTAGTATGTGTATAAATCAGTGTGTGTGTGTGTGTGTGTGTGTGTGTGTGTGTGTGTGTGTGTGTGTGTGTGTTTGTGTGCGTGTGTGTGTGTATTGTTTTGTGTGTGGTGCCTCTGCTCCTAGTATGTGTATAAATCAATGTGTGTGTGTGTTGTTTTGTGTGTGGAGACTCTGCTCCTAGTATGTGTATAAATCAATGTTTGTGTGTGTTGTTTTGTGTGGAAGGTGTCTGCTCCTAGGATGTGTATAAATCAATGTGTGTGTCTGTGTGTGTCGTTTTGTGTGTGGAGACTCTGCTCCTAGTATGTGTATAAATCAATGTTTGTGTGTGTTGTTTTGTATGGAGGGCCTCTCCTCCTAGTACGTGTATAAATTAATGTGTGTGTGTGTGTGTATGTGTGTGTGTGTGTGTGTGTGTGTGTGTGTGTGTGTGTGTTGTCTTGTGTGGGGGGCCTCTGCTCCTAGTATGTGTATAAATCAATGTGTGTGTGTGTGTGTGTGTGTGTGTGTGTTGTCTTGTCTGGGGGGCCTCTGCTCCTAGTATGTGTATAAATCAATGTGTGTGTGTTGTTTTGTGTGGAGGTCCTCTGCTCCTAGTATGTGTATAAATCAATATGTGTGTGTGTTGTTTTGTGTGGAGGGCCTCTGCTCCTAGTATGTGTATAAATTAATGTGTGTGTGTGTGTGTGTTGTTTTGTATGGAGGGCCTCTGCTCCTAGTATGTGTATAAATTAATGTGTGTGTGTGTGTGTGTGTGTGTGTGTTGTTTGTGTGGAGGGCCTCTGCTCCTAGTATGTGTATACATCAATGTGTGTGTGTGTGTGTGTGTGTGTTGTTTTGTGTGTGGGGCCTCTGCTCCTAGTATGTGTATAAATTAATATGTGTGTGTGTGTGTTGTTTTTTGTGGAGGGCCTCTGCTCCTAGTATGTGTATATATCAAAGTGTGTGTGTGTGTGTGTGTGTGTGTGTGTGTGTGTGTGTGTGTGTGTGTGTGTGTGTGTGTGTGTGTGTGTGTGTGTGTTGTTTTGTGTGGAGGGCCTCTGCTCCTGGTATGTGTATAAATCAATGTGTGTGTGTGTGTGTTGTTTTGTGTGGAGGGTCTCTGCTCCTTTTATGTGTTTCAATCAATGTGTGTGTGTTTCTGCTGATGCTAGCAGTAGCCCAGATGTGACAAAGAGATAAGCACAGTCAGCAAGCCTATGGCAGGAGCTCTCTGACCATATATATACTCTACCGTATTCAGACATTCAACACACACACACGCACGCACACACGCACGCACGCACACACACACACACACAGACACACACGCGTTATGCTCTTCTTTCCTCGTGGGGACGTAAAATGAATTTCCATTTAAAATACTGTTTTCCCTAACCCCTAATGGTAAACCATACCATAACCCTAACCCTAAACCTAACCCATAACATTACCCTAACCTTAGCCTCAACCCTAAACCTAACCCCTTACCCTTAACCAAACCACTAACCCCTTACCCTGACCCTAATTCGAACCCTAACTGTAGCCCTAAACCTAACCCCTAAACTTAAAATAGACATTGTCCTCATGAGGGATTATTTTCCTTGTTTTACTATCCTAGAAGAAAAAGCTCAACATAATCCACAAAGAAAAGACTGCCAATCATTCTCCACATTCATGAAGTCTGCCCTTTTCTTTTGAAGTGTTCTCTTTCTGTTCTGACACCTTTTGTGGAGACAAACTTAGCAATGTATATATTCCAATTGAACTTTTCATGAAGAAACATTCTGGAAAAAAATGTCACCTTTGCTGACAAACCAAACCATGACAAACAACACCCTGAATTGTGACTGGTTCTGCAGTAGAGACAGCTGGCCTCTAGGGAGTAGCATTTCCTCATTGATGACCTAAAATTTCACGACCTGTGTGAGATTCTCATCATGGACAACTTTAGCATTTGAGCTTTTTGCAAATTCCTAACATATTGTATGTTTTACAAATTCATACGATATATTTTGTTTTGCAAATTCGAAACATATACGAATTGTAATTCATAACATATCATAAGAATGGACATCCACAAATGAATACATACCATAGGAAACGTAACATATCATACCAAATGGAGCGTCTTCAATTTATATACACAATAATATTAAATGCTCTGAGACCAGGTTGAGTAGGAAGATGATGCTGCCACTTCCATGAGATAGCTTTAAAAAATCATCCACTCACCACCCTTTTTCAATTAAGCTACGACCAAAAGGCATAAACTTACTTTGCTTTGCCTTGCCATCTTTAGTGGCAGCTGCAAGCCTGCAGCGACCCTACCAGAGACGATCCTACCAAAGACCATTTCGGTCATAGGCTATTAGTGTGCTGTTGGCTGGTTCATTCGGTGAGAGAGCAACAACAGAAGCATCATCTACTGCACACGCCAGACTTCAACTCTGAAAGTAGGGCTTTGAATTAAGCAGGAAGGAGCTACAGAGACAGCAGCTGTGCAGCCTTCGGAGAGGGAGGGAGGGAATGCAGCAACGAGGGTGGCCGGCTGTTTTTGTTTCTTGCAAGCCCGGGCTTTGAGAAGGGAGAGGAGGGACGGGGAATTAGATATTCTTGTACCAGCAAAGGCAACAGCCAGGACCTGTCAAGCGCTGAGAAGTCTGCCGATAATAATCCAGGCAGTTGCGGTGGAGGAAGAGATACTGGAGGAAGCAGCAGTAACAACAGTGTTAAGGGTTGCATCAATCGAATCTGCTATCAGGATAAGTTTGACACTGAGTCACCGTATTGTATACTATGCACTTTTTATTAGCTAAGCAATAAGTGGTAAATGCAATTTTCGTATATACGGGCTCTCTGTCACACCTCGCATAGCAAACAGAGAACTGACTTGTTCCTGACAAAGTTATTATTGTTACTATTATTGTTCTGACAGAAGTAGTTCCTGCTTCCGAGCCGGCCTGTCAGAGTAGAGACTGGGCGTGGTTTAAATTCACTCAGCCTATCGTTGATTGTTGGCGCCCGAGCTGGTCCCCTAGGTGCTTCAGCGGTCAGTCGTTGTAGTTGTGTAGAATATACAGTTATCACGTACCTGGCTCCTGTTATCTAACAAAAGACCGTTTGTTCCCTACCCTACGTTCTGTATGTGCCCCCAACAATTCATGATAGATGCCTACACCCAAGGCCAGCCACAGCCTTTCCGCTAGTCAAACCATATGTTGCAAAATGTTGCTTTTAACACAGACAGACACCCTCAAGATAGGCCAATCATATTTTCAATGCTCACAACAGCAACGGCCAGACGAGTCTGAACGCGATCTGTCTTGGAAATTTCCTCTATTTACCAAATCATGGGAGCAAACCACACACACAAGTCAGAGTTAGTTATCAAAGTCCATCTTTAATTATATGAGCTCTATCACAACCCTGTGACTCTCAGATCGATTCAGTGTCTAACCATGAATTCTCTGAGAGCCCCTTCCACATTGTAAATTAGGTCCTTTATAGTAAAGACACACACACAGGATAAGACAGCATAGACATAATTCATCGTTCAGCTTTGTCACCTTTCCCAAACCCCAGAACCATAAACCAATCCTCCATATCAACAGGCATATATCAAATTGTCATTTAGATGCAACCAACTCTAAATACAACCTCCTGGACAAACTCACGGAGAGGAGGGTGATTCCAGACACTGCCATCTCCGATGGGAAAACTAGGGAGTGAACTGGCACACACACAGTGGAGCAAAAGATATGCTTACACATGATGACACTTTGACCTCTCCCCTCTCAGCGGCCATGCAACTTAGTCTTGACATAGAACAGATACTGCAACCCTGCCACAGTATTATACAAAAATACCATTCTGATGAGAATTAACTTACACCCATTTGATAAATATAAAACATCTTACATATGTTACCAACAAATTCTGAATCTTCCCTAACAGATCCCAAACCCAACGGTGGCGATTTAAAAAAAAGGCTGCAACTTGATGAACGTTGGGGTCCCGGCGACCAGGGAGGAGGGACAGCTCGCGAACACGGTGATCACTCCCGATGATGTACTAGGCTTGCAAAAGATCACAGAGAGTACGTTTGATAGTCAACATACCACACTGGGCTAACTGATTGACTGGCTGATATGGCTAACATGCTTAAAACACCATTCATTCATTGACGAGTGCCCATCGACACGTTCCATCTCTGGTTAATCAATACATTGTGAACAGCTGATGTTTCCCGCCATTAAAGACTGGGAACTGTGCGCTACCTAGCTAACAACATTCACCAGAACTTAAGAGAATGTTCCCTTCAAAGTCTATTTAGGTTATTAACTAATGGTTTCAAAAGAGTGTTTCCAGTGATGTGCAAGGAATGTTTCCAAGAGACCATCCCCTTAATGTGAAATAGAATTTACCCAGAACGTTGATACCATGTCCTCAGAATACAATCTACTAATGTTATTGACATGTTTCATGGGAATGTTGCAAGAACATTAATGTGTCCAGTTTTCTGTGGGTTAGGAGCAGGGGTGAAAGTATGACGTCCCGGCAAAATAAGTATTGGGAGTACGACGTCCCGGTAAAACATGGGCCTATCACAATAATGAAAACTAAATGTCAAGAAAACTGTAGGCTATTACACCATTATTAATAATTACCGCATGTCAGAGGGATGAAACATTTGCGAATGGACTTGAAAACTGGTGGTATAGTCTACGCTCCAAAATGCGATGTGGTTCGATGAGAACATTGACATTTTGCCAAGGCAGGTATGAATGGCCGACACCGAGAGACAGGTGGACAGCAGTGGAGGCATACATTTTGGCCTAATGACAATCGGCAAATATCATTAGACTTTTTGGTGTTTTGTGTAACCAATGTCTCTTTCCATTCACCGCTGTTTGGAGCAGTGCTTGACTTGGACTGAAATATACGCTAGTACTTTTGGGCTAATATTCTATAAGAGGAACAGGAGCTCAAGCAGTAGAACTTTTGAGGTGCTGGTACTCAGCTCTGGTGAGCTCCTGCCTAAGTCAAGCACTGGTTTGGAGGCTGGAAATATCTTGCATGGGTAGCCTAATAAAGGAGCCCTTTAAAGTGATTGTAAGACAATCAGTTGAAAACATCATGACTGGTTGTGTTTATACCACAATAAAAGGAAATACCTTTTAAAAGTTAAATGACAAATCCCCGGACAAGGCCAAACAGGAAGGATATAACCCCACCCACTTTGCCAAAGCACAGCCCCCACACCACTAGAGGAATATCTTCAACCACCAACTTACCATCCTGAGACAAGGCTGAGTATAGCCCACAAAGACCTCCGCCACGGCACAACCCAAGGGGGGGGCGCCAACCCAGACAGGATGACCACATCAGTGACTCAACCCACTCAGGTGACGCACCCTTCCCAGGGACGGTATGAGAGAGCCCCAGTAAGCCAGTGACTCAGCCCCTGTAATAGGGTTAGAGGCAGAGAATCCCAGTGGAAAGAGGGGAACCGGCCAGGCAGAGACAGCAAGGGCGGTTTGTTGCTCCAGAGCCTTTCCGTTCACCTTCCCACTCCTGGGCCAGACTACACTCAATCACATGACCCACTGAAGAGATGAGTCTTCAGTAAAGACTTAAAGGTTGAGACTGAGTTTGTGTCTCTGACATGGGTAGGCAGACCGTTCCATAAAAATGGAGCTCTATAGGAGAAAGCCCTGCCTCCAGCTGTTTGCTTAGAAATTCTAGGGACAATTAGGAGGCCTGCGTCTTGTGACCGTAGCGTACGTGTAGGTATGTACGGCAGGACCAAATCAGAGAGATAGGTAGGAGCAAGCCCATGTAATGCTTTGTAGGTTAGCAGTAAAACCTTGAAATCAGCCCTTGCTTTGACAGGAAGCCAGTGTAGGGAGGCTAGCACTGGAGTAATATGATAATTTTCTTTGGTTCTAGTCAGGATTCTAGCAGCCGTATTTAGCACTAACTGAAGTTTATTTAGTGCTTTATCCAGGTAGCCGGAAAATAGAGCATTGCAGTAGTCTAACCTAGAAGTGACAAAAGCATGGATTAATTTTTCTGCATCATTTTTGGACAGAAAGTTTCAGATTTTTGCAATGTTACGTAGATGTAAAAAAGCGTCCTTGAAATGGTCTTGATATGTTCTTCAAAAGAGAGATCAGGGTCCAGAGTAACGCCGAGGTCCTTCACAGTTTTATTTGAGACGACTGTACAACCATTAAGATTAATTGTCAGATTCTACAGAAGATCTCTTTGTTTCTTGGGACCTAGAACAAGCATCTCTGTTTTGTCCGAGTTTAAAAGTAGAGAGTTTGCAGCCATCCACTTCCTTATGTCTGAAACACATGCTTCTAGCGAGGGCAATTTTGGGGCTTCACCATGTTTCATTGAAAGGTACAGCTGTTTGTCAACTGCATAGCTGTGAAAGTTAAAATTATGTTTTCGAATGACATCCCCAAAAGGTAAAATATATAGTGAAAACAATAGTGGTCCTAAAACGGAACCTTGAGGAACACCGAAATTTACAGTTGATTTGTCAGAGGACAAACCATTCACAGAGACAAACTGATATCTTTCCAACAGATAAGATCTAAACCAGGCCAGAACTTGTCCGTGTAGACCAATTTGGGTTTCCAATCTCTCCAAAAGAATGTGGTGATCGATGGTATCAAAAGCAGCACTAAGGTCTAGGAGCACGAGGACAGATGCAGAGCCTCGGTCTGATGCCATTAAAAGGTAATTTACCACCTTCACAAGTGCAGTCTCAGTGCTATGATGGGGTCTAAAACCAGACTGAATCATTTCATATACATTGTTTGTCTTCAGGAAGGCAGTGAGTTGCTGCGCAACAGCCTTTTCTAAAATGTTTGAGAGGAATCGAAGATTCGATATAGGCCGATAGTTTTTTATATTTATATATATATATATATATATATATATTTGGCTTTTTCAAGAGAGGCTTTATTACTGCCACTTTTAGTGAGTTTGGTACACATCCGGTGGATAGAGAGCCGTTTATTATGTTCAACATAGGAGGGCCAAGCACAGGAAGCAGCTCTTTCAGTAGTTTAGTTGGAATAGGGTCCAGTATGCAGCTTGAAGGTTTAGAGGCCATGATTATTTTCATCATTGTGTCAAGAGATATAGTACTAAAACACTTGAGTGTCTCTCTTGATCCTAGGTCCTGGCAGAGTTGTGCAGACTCAGGACAACTGAGCTTTGAAGGAATATGCAGATTTAAAGAGGAGTCCGTAATTTGCTTTCTAATAATCATGATCTTTTCCTCAAAGAAGTTAATGAATTTATCACTGCTAAAGTGAAAGCCATCCTCTCTTGGGGAATGCTGCTTTTTAGTTAGCTTTGCGACAGTATCAAAATGGAATTTCGGAATGTTCTTATTTTCCTCAATTAAGTTAGAAAAATAGGATGATCGAGCAGCAGTAAGGGCTCTTCGGTACTGCACGGTACTGTCTTTCCAAGCTAGTCGGAAGACTTCCAGTTTGGTGTGGCGCCATTTCCGTTCCAATTTTCTGGAAGCTTGCTTCAGAGCTCGGGTATTTTCTGTGTACCAGGGAGCTAGTTTCTTATGAGTAATATTTTTAGTTTTTAGGGGTGCAACTGCATCTAGGGTATTGCGCAAGGTTAAATTGAGTTCCTCAGTTAGGTGGTTAACTGATTTTTGTCCTCTGGCGTCCATGGGCAGACAAAGGGAATCTGGATGGACATAGTGTTATGCACGTGAGTGAGGACCCAAAAGCGGTTTAACAAAAACAGAGTCCTTTAATGTCAAAACACAGGTAAGACATAGATCCTCTTCAAATGTATATGATGGCAAAATAAACAACCCGCAGAGAGGGCGACAAATGAAACATAAAGTCCTTCTGAATCACAGAAGAGTTCCCCTTCTAGCAGCAGAGGAGAATAGCTGGGTTAGAGTCCCCTTCTAGCAGCAGAGGAGAATAGCTGGGTTAGCGGCGACAGACTGCTGGTCTCTCTGGGTAGGCGCGGGTCGTAGAGGACAGAGGTACCTGATCACACGTAGCATCAGATGAACAGGCAGATTCCGACAGGACAGGACAAGGGTGAAGCAAACAAGACGATAGTTTGGTTCTGGCATGAGAAACTCAAACGAGAATCTGACAAAGACAGAAGCAGGAACAGAGAGAAAAATAGAGACCTAATCAGAGGGAAAAAAGGGAACAGGTGGGAAAAGGGTGAACGAGGTAGTTAGAGAAGATGAGGAGCAGCTGGGGGAAGGAGAGGAAGAGAAGGTAACCTAATACGACCAGCAGAGGGAGACGGAGTGAAGAGAAAGAACAGGAACAAGACATAATATGACAATACATGACACATAGAGGAATCTTTGTGTTGTCTGTGAATTTATAGCACGACTTTTGATGTTCCTTGGTTGGGGTCTGAGCTGATTATTTGTTGCAATTGCAAACATAATAAAATGGTGGTCCGATAGTCCAGGATTATAAGGAAAAACATTAAGATCCACAACATTTATTCCATGGGACAAAACTAGGTCCAGAGTATGACTGTGACAGTGAGTGGATCCAGAGACATGTTGGACAAAACCCACTGAGTCGATGATGGCTCCGAAAGCCTTTTGGAGTGGGTCTGTGGACTTTTCCATGTGAATATTAAAGTCACCAAAGATTAGAATATTATCTGCTATGACTACAAGGTCCGATAGGAATTCAGGGAACTCAATGAGGAACGCTGTATATGGCCCAGGAGGCCTGTAAACAGTAGCTATAAAAAGTGATTGAGTAGGCTGCATAGATTTCATGACTAGAAGCTCAAAAGACAAAAACATATTTTTTTTTTGTAAATTGAAATTTGCTATCGTAAATGTTAGCAACACCACCGCCTTTACGGGATGCACGGGGGATATGGTCACTAGTATAGCCAGGAGGTGAGGCCTCATTTAACACAGTAAATTCATCAGGCTTAAGCCATGTTTCAGTCAGGCCAATCACATCAAGATTATGATCAGTGATTAGTTCATTGACTATAATTGCCTGTGAAGTAAGGGATCTAACATTAAGTAGCCCTATTTTGAGATGTGAGGCATCATGATCTCTTTCAATAATGACAGGAATGGAGGTCTTTAACCTAGTGAGATTGCTAAGGCGAACACCGCCATGTTTAGTTTTGCCCAACCTAGGTCGAGGCACAGTCACGGTCTCAATGGTGATAGCTGAGCTGACTACACTGACTGTGCTAGTGGCAGACTCCACTATGCTGGCAGGCTGGCTAACAGCCTGCTGCCTGGCCTGCACCCTATTTCATTGTGGAACTAGAGGAGTTAGAGCCCTGTCTATGTTGGTAGATAAGATGAGAGCACCCCTCCAGCTAGGATGGAGTCCGTCACTCCTCAGCAGGTCAGGCTTGGTCCTGTTTGTGGGTGAGTCCCAGAAAGAGGGCCAATTATCTACAAATTCTATCTTTTGGGAGGGGCAGAAAACAGTTTTCAACCAGCGATTGAGTTGTGAGACTCTGCTGTAGAGCTCATCACTCCCCCTAACTGGGAGGGGGCCAGAGACAATTACTCGATGCCGACACATCTTTCTAGCTGATTAACACGCAGAAGCTTGGTGATCTCTGACTGTTTCATCCTAACATCGTTGGTGCCGACGTGGATAACAATATCTCTATACTCTCTACACTCACCAGTTTTAGCTTTAGCCAGCACCATCTTCAGATTAGCCTTATCGTCGGTATCCCTGCCCCCTGGTAAACAGTGTATGATCGCTGGATGATTCGTTTTAAGTCTAATACTGCGGGTAATGGAGTTGCCAATGACTAGAGTTTTCAATTTGTCAGAGCTAATGGTGGGAAGCTTCGGCGTCTCAGACCCCGTAACGGGAGGAGTAGAGACAAGAGAAGGCTCGGTCTCTGACTCCGACTCACTGCTTAATGGGGAAAACCGATTGAAAGTTTCTGTCGGCTGAATGAGCGACACCGGTTGAGCATTCCTACAGCATTTCCTTCCAGAAACCGTGAGAAAGTTGTCCGGCTGCGGGGACTGTGCCAGGGGATATATACTACAATCTGTACTTACTGGTGGCACAGACGCTGTTTCATCCTTTCCTACACTGAAATTACCCTTGCCTAACAATTGCGTCTGAAGCTGGGCTTGTAGCACAGCTATCCTCGCCGTAAGGCGATCGTTCTCCTGTATATTATGAGTACAGTGACTGCAATTAGAAGGCATCATGTTAATGTTACTACTTAGCTTCGGCTGTTGGAGGTCCTGACGAACCACGTCCAGATAAAGCGTCCGGAGTGAAAAAGTTGAGGGAAAAAAAACAAAAAGATAAACGATAGTTTAAATAAATTACGATAGTAAAAACCGTAAAGTTGTCAGGTAGCAAAATAGGTTGGCAACAAACAAAAAAACAATCCCAACATTTAACAAATGTTTTGTCAGACCGAGTGGTCTCAAGTGATTGATTAAGTGTGTTGAGGTGTCGGTTCAAATCCCACTATTGAGGTTGCCCTTGGTGAAGTTATTCTTCAATACCTGAATCTTATTAGTCGCACTAGGATTGTGCAGGGACTCTACATTCATGTGGGGCCATGTAAGAGAGGAAATAACAAATGTTTTGTGCAGAAGTTGGTGTTATAATCCACACATGCAGTTCATCGCCTTCACCACTCAGATACCAAGTCCTGTGCTCTCGCTGTGGCAGTCAGCAATTTTACCAGTGTTTGTGAAAGTCAAAATCTTCCATTGCCAAAATAAAGCACCGAATTTTAATTGTTACACGATGAGATTCTAACCCATGCATGTAGAGCACAATGGATAAGCAGTCCATCGCCTTAACCACTCATCCACCTCATCCTGTTATTTACATGTTATTTACCAGTGTTTGTGAAAGTCAAAATCTTCCAGTGCCAAAATAAATCACCGAATTTTAATTGTTACACGATGAGGATGGGATTCAAACCCATGCACGCAGAGCACAATGGATTAGCAGTCCATCGCCTTAACCACTCGGCCACCTTATTCTGTTTTTTGGAAGTTGCAAATGACCTTAAAAGACTGTAGTTACTGTATGTAAACCCTAGATTGAAATCAATGAAAGTTATGCAGAGCAATGGCGAGGACATGTGTCGATCCCATCGAGACATTTAACAAATGTTTTGTCAGGCCGAGTGGTCTCCAGTGCTTGATTAAGTGTGTTGAGGTGTCGGTTCAAATCCCACCATTGAGGTTGCCCTTGGTGAAGTTATTCTTCAATACCTGAATCTTATTAGTCGCTCTAGGATTGCGCAGGGATTCTATTTTCATGTGGGGCCATGTAAGAGAGGAAATAACAAATGTTGTGTGAAGAGGTTGGTGTTATAATCCACACATGCAGTTCATCGCCTTCACCACTCAGATACCAAGTCCTGTGCGCTCGCTGTGGCAGTCAGCAATTTTGCCAGTGTTTGTGAAAGTCAAAATCTTCCAGTGCCAAAATAAAGCACATCATTTTAATTGTTACACGATGAGGATGGGATTCGAACCCATGCATGCAGAGCACAATGGATTAGCAGTCCATCGCCTTAACCACTCGGCCAGCCCATCCTGTATTTTAGAAGTGGAAAATGACCTTAAAAAACTGTAGTTGCTGTCTGTAAACCCTAGATTGAAATCAATGAAAGTTAGGCAGAGCAATGGCAGGGACATGTGTCGATCCCATCGAGACATTTAACAAATGTTTTGTCAGGCCGAGTGGTCTCAAGTGCTTGATTAAGTGTTTTGAGCTGTCGGTTCAAATCCAACCATTGAGGTTGCCCTTGGTGAAGCTATTCTTCAACACCTGAATCGTATTAGTCGCACTAGGATTGTGCAGGGGCTCTATATTCATGTGGGGCCATGTAAGAGAGGAAATAACAAATGTTGTGTGAAGAGGTTGGTGTTACAATCCACACATGCAGTTCATCGCCTTCACCACTCAGATACCAAGTCCTGTGCTATCGCTGTGGCAGTCAGCAATTTTACCAGTGTTTGTGAAAGTCAAAATCTTCCATTGCCAAAATAAAGCACCGAATTTTAATTGTTACACGATGAGATTCTAACCCATGCATGCAGAGCACAATGGATAAGCAGTCCATCGCCTTAACCACTCATCCACCTCATCCTGTTATTTACATGTGGCAAATGACCTTAAAAACCTGTAGTTGCTGTATGTAAACCCTAGATTGAAATCAATGAAAGTTAGGCAGAGCAATGGCAAGGCCATGTGTCGATCCCATCGAGACATTTAACAAATGTTTTGTCAGGCCGAGTGGTCTACAGTGCTTGATTAAATGTGTTGAGGTGTCGGTTCAAATCCCACTATTGAGGTTGCCCTTGGTGAAGCTATTCTTCAATACCTGAATCGTATTAGTCGCACTAGGATTGTGCAGGGACTCTACATTCATGTGGGGCCATGTAAGAGAGGAAATAACAAATGTTTTGTGAAGAGGTTGGTGTTATAATCCACACATGCAGTTCATCGCCTTCACCACTCAGATACCAAGTCCTGTGCTATCGCTGTGGCAGTCAGCAATTTTGCCAGTGTTTGTGAAAGTCAAAATCTTCCAGTGCCAAAATAAAGCACATCATTTGAATTGTTACTCGATGAGGATGGGATTCGAACCCATGAACGCAGAGCACAATGGATTAGCAGTCCATCGCCTTAACCACTCGGCCACCTCATTCTGTTTTTTGGAAGTTGCAAATGACCTTAGAAGACTGTAGTTACTGTATGTAAACCCTAGATTGAAATCAATGAAAGTTATGCAGAGCAATGGCAAGGCCATGTGTCGATCCCATCGAGACATTTAACAAATGTTTTGTCAGGCCGAGTGGTCTCCAGTGCTTGATTAAGTGTGTTGAGGTGTCGGTTCAAATCCCACTATTGAGGTTGCCCTTGGTGAAGTTATTCTTCAATACCTGAATCTTATTAGTCGCTCTAGGATTGCGCAATGATTCTATTTTCATGTGGGGCCATGTAAGAGAGGAAATAACAAATGTTGTGTGAAGAGGTTGGTGTTACAATCCACACATGCAGTTCATCGCCTGGGATTCGAACCCATGCATGCAGAGCACAATGGATTAGCAGTCCATCGCCTTAACCACTCGGCCAGCCCATCCTGTATTTTAGAAGTGGAAAATGACCTTAAAAAACTGTAGTTGCTGTCTGTAAACCCTAGATTGAAATCAATGAAAGTTAGGCAGAGACATTTAACAAATGTTTTGTCAGGCCGAGTGGTCTCCAGTGCTTGATTAAGTGTGTTGAGGTGTCGGTTCAAATCCCACTATTGAGGTTGCCCTTGGTGAAGTTATTCTTCAATACCTGAATCTTATTAGTCGCTCTAGGATTGCGCAATGATTCTATTTTCATGTGGGGCCATGTAAGAGAGGAAATAACAAATGTTGTGTGAAGAGGTTGGTGTTACAATCCACACATGCAGTTCATCGCCTTCACCACTCAGATACCAAGTCCTGTGCTCTCGCTGTGGCAGTCAGCAATTTTGCCAGTGTTTGTGAAAGTCAAATTCTTCCAGTGCCATAATAAAGCACACCATTTAAATTGTTACACGATGAGGATGGGATTCGAACCCATGCATGCAGAGCACAATGGATTAGCAGTCCATCGCCTTAACCACTCGGCCACCTCATCCTGTTTTTTGGAAGTTGCAAATGACCTAAAAAACTGTAGTTGCTGTATGTAAACCCTAGATTGAAATCAATGAAAGTTATGCAGAGCAATGGCAAGGCCATGTGTCGATCCCATCGAGACATTTAACAAATGTTTTGTCAGGCCGAGTGGTCTCCAGTGCTTGATTAAGTGTGTTGAGGTGTCGGTTCAAATCCCACTATTGAGGTTGCCCTTGGTGAAGCTATTCTTCAATACCTGAATCGTATTAGTCGCACTAGGATTGTGCAGGGACTCTACATTCATGTGGGGCCATGTAAGAGAGGAAATAACAAATGTTTTGTGAAGAGGTTGGTGTTATAATCCACACATGCAGTTCATCGCCTTCACCACTCAGATACCAAGTCCTGTGCTCTCGCTGTGGCAGTCAGCAATTTTGCCAGTGTTTGTGAAAGTCAAAATCTTCCAGTGCCAAAATAAAGCACATCATTTGAATTGTTACTCGATGAGGATGGGATTCGAACCCATGCATGCAAAGCACAATGGATTAGCAGTCCATCGCCTTAACCACTCGGCCACCTCATCCTGTTTTTTGGAAGTTGCAAATGACCTAAAAAACTGTAGTTGCTGTATGTAAACCCTAGATTGAAATCAATGAAAGTTATGCAGAGCAATGGCAAGGCCATGTGTCGATCCCATCGAGACATTTAACAAATGTTTTGTCAGGCCGAGTGGTCTCCAGTGCTTGATTAAGTGTGTTGAGGTGTCGGTTCAAATCCCACTATTGAGGTTGCCCTTGGTGAAGCTATTCTTCAATACCTGAATCGTATTAGTCGCACTAGGATTGTGCAGGGACTCTACATTCATGTGGGGCCATGTAAGAGAGGAAATAACAAATGTTTTGTGAAGAGGTTGGTGTTATAATCCACACATGCAGTTCATCGCCTTCACCACTCAGATACCAAGTCCTGTGCTCTCGCTGTGGCAGTCAGCAATTTTGCCAGTGTTTGTGAAAGTCAAAATCTTCCAGTGCCAAAATAAAGCACATCATTTGAATTGTTACTCGATGAGGATGGGATTCGAACCCATGCATGCAGAGCACAATGGATTAGCAGTCCATCGCCTTAACCACTCGGCCACCTCATCCTGTTTTTTGGAAGTTGCAAATGACGTTAAAAGACTGTAGTTGCTGTATGTAAACCCTAGATTGAAATCAATGAAAGTTATGCAGAGCAATGGCAAGGCCATGTGTCTATCCCATCGAGACATTTAACAAAAGTTTTGTCAGGCCGAGTGGTCTCCAGGGCTTGATTAAGTGTGTTGAGGTGTCGGTTCAAATCCCACTATTGAGGTTGCCCTTGGTGAAGTTATTCTTCAATACCTGAATCTTATTAGTCGCACTAGGATTGTGCAGGGACTCTACATTCATGTGGGGCCATGTAAGAGAGGAAATAACAAATGTTTTGTGAAGAAGTTGGTGTTATAATCCACACATGCAGTTCATCGCCTTCACCACTCAGATACCAAGTCCTGTGCTCTCGCTGTGGCAGTCAGCAATTTTACCAGTGTTTGTGAAAGTCAAAATCTTCCATTGCCAAAATAAAGCACCGAATTTTAATTGTTAGACGATGAGATTCTAACCAATGCATGTAGAGCACAATGGATAAGCAGTCCATCGCCTTAACCACTCATCCACCTCATCCTGTTATTTACATGTTATTTACCAGTGTTTGTGAAAGTCAAAATCTTCCAGTGCCAAAATAAATCACCGAATTTTAATTGTTACACGATGAGGATGGGATTCAAACCCATGCACGCAGAGCACAATGGATTAGCAGTCCATCGCCTTAACCACTCGGCCACCTCATTCTGTTTTTTGGAAGTTGCAAATGACCTTAAAAGACTGTAGTTACTGTATGTAAACCCTAGATTGAAATCAATGAAAGTTATGCAGAGCAATGGCGAGGACATGTGTCGATCCCATCGAGACATTTAACAAATGTTTTGTCAGGCCGAGTGGTCTCCAGTGCTTGATTAAGTGTGTTGAGGTGTCGGTTCAAATCCCACCATTGAGGTTGCCCTTGGTGAAGTTATTCTTCAATACCTGAATCTTATTAGTCGCTCTAGGATTGCGCAGGGATTCTATTTTCATGTGGGGCCATGTAAGAGAGGAAATAACAAATGTTGTGTGAAGAGGTTGGTGTTATAATCCACACATGCAGTTCATCGCCTTCACCACTCAGATACCAAGTCCTGTGCTCTCGCTGTGGCAGTCAGCAATTTTGCCAGTGTTTGTGAAAGTCAAAATCTTCCAGTGCCAAAATAAAGCACATCATTTTAATTGTTACACGATGAGGATGGGATTCGAACCCATGCATGCAGAGCACAATGGATTAGCAGTCTATCGCCTTAACCACTCGGCCAGCCCATCCTGTATTTTAGAAGTGGAAAATGACCTTAAAAAACTGTAGTTGCTGTCTGTAAACCCTAGATTGAAATCAATGAAAGTTAGGCAGAGCAATGGCAAGGACATGTGTCGATCCCATCGAGACATTTAACAAATGTTTTGTCAGGCCGAGTGGTCTCAAGTGCTTGATTAAGTGTTTTGAGCTGTCGGTTCAAATCCAACCATTGAGGTTGCCCTTGGTGAAGCTATTCTTCAATACCTGAATCGTATTAGTCGCACTAGGATTGTGCAGGGACTCTACATTCATGTGGGGCCATGTAAGAGAGGAAAAAACAAATGTTGTGTGAAGAGGTTGGTGTTATAATCCACACATGCAGTTCATCGCCTTCACCACTCAGATACCAAGTCCTGTGCTCTCGCTGTGGCAGTCAGCAATTTTGCCAGTGTTTGTGAAAGTCAAATTCTTCCAGTGCCATAATAAAGCACACCATTTAAATTGTTACACGATGAGGATGGGATTCGAACCCATGCATGCAGAGCACAATGGATTAGCAGTCCATCGCCTTAACCACTCGGCCACCTCATCCTGTTTTTTGGAAGTTGCAAATGACCTAAAAAACTGTAGTTGCTGTATGTAAACCCTAGATTGAAATCAATGAAAGTTATGCAGAGCAATGGCAAGGCCATGTGTCGATCCCATCGAGACATTTAACAAATGTTTTGTCAGGCCGAGTGGTCTCCAGTGCTTGATTAAGTGTGTTGAGGTGTCGGTTCAAATCCCACTATTGAGGTTGCCCTTGGTGAAGCTATTCTTCAATACCTGAATCGTATTAGTCGCACTAGGATTGTGCAGGGACTCTACATTCATGTGGGGCCATGTAAGAGAGGAAATAACAAATGTTTTGTGAAGAGGTTGGTGTTATAATCCACACATGCAGTTCATCGCCTTCACCACTCAGATACCAAGTCCTGTGCTCTCGCTGTGGCAGTCAGCAATTTTGCCAGTGTTTGTGAAAGTCAAAATCTTCCAGTGCCAAAATAAAGCACATCATTTAAATTGTTACTCGATGAGGATGGGATTCGAACCCATGCATGCAGAGCACAATGGATTAGCAGTCCATCGCCTTCACCACTCGGCCACCTCATCCTGTATTTTGGAAGTTGCAAATGACCTTAAAAGACTGTAGTTGCTGTATGTAAACCCTAGAATGAAATCAATGAAAGTTAGGCAGAGCAATGGCAAGGCCATGTGTCGATCCCATCGAGACATTTAACAAATGTTTTGTCAGGCCGAGTGGTCTCCAGTGCTTGATTAAGTGTGTTGAGGTGTCGGTTCAAATCCCACTATTGAGGTTGCCCTTGGTGAAGCTATTCTTCAATACCTGAATCTTATTTGTCGCACTAGAATTGTGCAGGGATTCTATTTTCATGTGGGGCCATGTAAGAGAGGAAATAACAAATGTTTTGTGAAGAGGTTGGTGTTATAATCCACACATGCAGTTCATCGCCTTCACCACTCAGATACCAAGTCCTGTGCTCTCGCTGTGGCAGTCAGCAATTTTACCAGTGTTTGTGAAAGTCAAAATCTTCCAGTGCCAAAATAAATCACTGAATTTTAATTGTTACACGATGAGGATGGGATTCGAACCCATGCATGCAGAGCACAATGGATTAGCAGTCCATCGCCTTAACCACTCGGCCACCTCATCCTGTTTTTTGGAAGTTGCAAATGACGTTAAAAGACTGTAGTTGCTGTATGTAAACCCTAGATTGAAATCAATGAAAGTTATGCAGAGCAATGGCAAGGCCATGTGTCTATCCCATCGAGACATTTAACAAATGTTTTGTCAGCCCGAGTGGTCTCCAGTGCTTGATTAAGTGTGTTGAGGTGTCGGTTCAAATCCCACTATTGAGGTTGCCCTTGGTGAAGTTATTCTTCAATACCTGAATCTTATTAGTCGCTCTAGGATTGCGCAGGGATTCTATTTTCATGTGGGGCCATGTAAGAGAGGAAATAACAAATGTTGTGTGAAGAGGTTGGTGTTATAATCCACACATGCAGTTCATCGCCTTCACCACTCAGATACCAAGTCCTGTGCTCTCGCTGTGGCAGTCAGCAATTTTGCCAGTGTTTGTGAAAGTCAAAATCTTCCATTGCCAAAATAAAGCACCGAATTTTAATTGTTACACGATGAGACTCTAACCCATGCATGTAGAGCACAATGGATAAGCAGTCCATCGCCTTAACCACTCATCCACCTCATCCTGTTACTTACATGTGGCAAATGACCTTAAAAACCTGTAGTTGCTGTATGTAAACCCTAGATTGAAATCAATGAAAGTTAGGCAGAGCAATGGCAAGGCCATGTGTCGATCCCATCGAGACATTTAACAAATGTTTTGTCAGGCCGAGTGGTCTCAAGTGCTTGATTAAGTGTGTTGAGGTGTCGGTTCAAATCCCACTATTGAGGTTGCCCTTGGTGAAGTTATTCTTCAATACCTGAATCTTATTAGTCGCTCTAGGATTGCGCAGGGATTCTATTTTCATGTGGGGCCATGTAAGAGAGGAAATAACAAATGTTGTGTGAAGAGGTTGGTGTTATAATCCACACATGCAGTTCATCGCCTTCACCACTCAGATACCAAGTCCTGTGCTCTCGCTGTGGCAGTCAGCAATTTTGCCAGTGTTTGTGAAAGTCAAAATCTTCCATTGCCAAAATAAAGCACCGAATTTTAATTGTTACACGATGAGATTCTAACCCATGCATGTAGAGCACAATGGATAAGCAGTCCATCGCCTTAACCACTCATCCACCTCATCCTGTTACTTACATGTGGCAAATGACCTTAAAAACCTGTAGTTGCTGTATGTAAACCCTAGATTGAAATCAATGAAAGTTAGGCAGAGCAATGGCAAGGCCATGTGTCGATCCCATCGAGACATTTAACAAATGTTTTGTCAGGCCGAGTGGTCTCAAGTGCTTGATTAAGTGTTTTGAGCTGTCGGTTCAAATCCCACCATTGAGGTTGCCCTTGGTGAAGCTATTCTTCAATACCTGAATCTTATTTGTCGCACTAGAATTGGGCAGGGATTCTATTTTCATGTGGGGCCATGTAAGAGAGGAAATAACAAATGTTTTGTGAAGAGGTTGGTGTTATAATCCACACATGCAGTTCATCGCCTTCACCACTCAGATACCAAGTCCTGTGCTCTCGCTGTGGCAGTCAGCAATTTTGCCAGTGTTTGTGAAAGTCAAAATCTTCCATTGCCAAAATAAAGCACATCATTTGAATTGTTACTCGATGAGGATGGGATTCGAACCCATGCATGCAGAGCACAATGGATTAGCAGTCCATCGCCTTCACCACTCGGCCACCTCATCCTGTTTTTTGGAAGTTGCAAATGACCTTAAAAGACTGTAGTTGCTGTATGTAAACCCTAGAATGAAATCAATGAAAGTTAGGCAGAGCAATGGCAAGGCCATGTGTCGATCCCATCGAGACATTTAACAAATGTTTTGTCAGGCCGAGTGGTCTCCAGTGCTTGATTAAGTGTGTTGAGGTGTCGGTTCAAATCCCACTATTGAGGTTGCCCTTGGTGAAGTTATTCTTCAATACCTGAATCTTATTAGTCGCTCTAGGATTGCGCAGGGATTCTATTTTCATGTGGGGCCATGTAAGAGAGGAAATAACAAATGTTGTGTGAAGAGGTTGGTGTTATAATCCACACATGCAGTTCATCGCCTTCACCACTCAGATACCAAGTCCTGTGCTCTCGCTGTGGCAGTCAGCAATTTTGCCAGTGTTTGTGAAAGTCAAAATCTTCCAGTGCCAAAATAAAGCACATCATTTGAATTGTTACTCGATGAGGATGGGATTCAAACCCATGCATGCAGAGCACAATGGATTAGCAGTCCATCGCCTTAACCACTCGGCCACCTCATCCTGTTTTTTGGAAGTTGCAAATGACCTTAAAAGACTGTAGTTGCTGTATGTAAACCCTAGAATGAAATCAATGAAAGTTAGGCAGAGCAATGGCAAGGCCATGTGTCGATCCCATCGAGACATTTAACAAATGTTTTGTCAGGCCGAGTGGTCTCCAGTGCTTGATTAAGTGTGTTGAGGTGTCGGTTCAAATCCCACTATTGAGGTTGCCCTTGGTGAAGTTATTCTTCAATACCTGAATCTTATTAGTCGCTCTAGGATTGCGCAGGGATTCTATTTTCATGTGGGGCCATGTAAGAGAGGAAATAACAAATGTTGTGTGAAGAGGTTGGTGTTATAATCCACACATGCAGTTCATCGCCTTCACCACTCAGATACCAAGTCCTGTGCTCTCGCTGTGGCAGTCAGCAATTTTGCCAGTGTTTGTGAAAGTCAAAATCTTCCAGTGCCAAAATAAAGCACATCATTTGAATTGTTACTCGATGAGGATGGGATTCGAACCCATGCATGCAGAGCACAATGGATTAGCAGTCCATCGCCTTCACCACTCGGCCACCTCATCCTGTTTTTTGGAAGTTGCAAATGACCTTAAAAGACTGTAGTTGCTGTATGTAAACCCTAGAATGAAATCAATGAAAGTTAGGCAGAGCAATGGCAAGGCCATGTGTCGATCCCATCGAGACATTTAACAAATGTTTTGTCAGGCCGAGTGGTCTCCAGTGCTTGATTAAGTGTGTTGAGGTGTCGGTTCAAATCCCACTATTGAGGTTGCCCTTGGTGAAGTTATTCTTCAATACCTGAATCTTATTAGTCGCTCTAGGATTGCGCAGGGATTCTATTTTCATGTGGGGCCATGTAAGAGAGGAAATAACAAATGTTGTGTGAAGAGGTTGGTGTTATAATCCACACATGCAGTTCATCGCCTTCACCACTCAGATACCAAGTCCTGTGCTCTCGCTGTGGCAGTCAGCAATTTTGCCAGTGTTTGTGAAAGTCAAAATCTTCCAGTGCCAAAATAAAGCACATCATTTGAATTGTTACTCGATGAGGATGGGATTCAAACCCATGCATGCAGAGCACAATGGATTAGCAGTCCATCGCCTTAACCACTCGGCCACCTCATCCTGTTTTTTGGAAGTTGCAAATGACCTTAAAAGACTGTAGTTGCTGTATGTAAACCCTAGAATGAAATCAATGAAAGTTAGGCAGAGCAATGGCAAGGCCATGTGTCGATCCCATCGAGACATTTAACAAATGTTTTGTCAGGCCGAGTGGTCTCAAGTGCTTGATTAAGTGTTTTGAGCTGTCGGTTCAAATCCCACCATTGAGGTTGCCCTTGGTGAAGCTATTCTTCAATACCTGAATCTTATTTGTCGCACTAGAATTGGGCAGGGATTCTATTTTCATGTGGGGCCATGTAAGAGAGGAAATAACAAATGTTTTGTGAAGAGGTTGGTGTTATAATCCACACATGCAGTTCATCGCCTTCACCACTCAGATACCAAGTCCTGTGCTCTCGCTGTGGCAGTCAGCAATTTTGCCAGTGTTTGTGAAAGTCAAAATCTTCCAGTGCCAAAATAAAGCACATCATTTGAATTGTTACTCGATGAGGATGGGATTCGAACCCATGCATGCAGAGCACAATGGATTAGCAGTCCATCGCCTTAACCACTCGGCCACCTCATCCTGTTTTTTGGAAGTTGCAAATGACGTTAAAAGACTGTAGTTGCTGTATGTAAACCCTAGATTGAAATCAATGAAAGTTATGCAGAGCAATGGCAAGGCCATGTGTCTATCCCATCGAGACATTTAACAAATGTTTTGTCAGGCCGAGTGGTCTCCAGTGCTTGATTAAGTGTGTTGAGGTGTCGGTTCAAATCCCACTATTGAGGTTGCCCTTGGTGAAGTTATTCTTCAATACCTGAATCTTATTAGTCGCTCTAGGATTGCGCAGGGATTCTATTTTCATGTGGGGCCATGTAAGAGAGGAAATAACAAATGTTGTGTGAAGAGGTTGGTGTTATAATCCACACATGCAGTTCATCGCCTTCACCACTCAGATACCAAGTCCTGTGCTCTCGCTGTGGCAGTCAGCAATTTTGCCAGTGTTTGTGAAAGTCAAAATCTTCCATTGCCAAAATAAAGCACCGAATTTTAATTGTTACACGATGAGACTCTAACCCATGCATGTAGAGCACAATGGATAAGCAGTCCATCGCCTTAACCACTCATCCACCTCATCCTGTTACTTACATGTGGCAAATGACCTTAAAAACCTGTAGTTGCTGTATGTAAACCCTAGATTGAAATCAATGAAAGTTAGGCAGAGCAATGGCAAGGCCATGTGTCGATCCCATCGAGACATTTAACAAATGTTTTGTCAGGCCGAGTGGTCTCAAGTGCTTGATTAAGTGTTTTGAGCTGTCGGTTCAAATCCCACCATTGAGGTTGCCCTTGGTGAAGCTATTCTTCAATACCTGAATCTTATTTGTCGCACTAGAATTGGGCAGGGATTCTATTTTCATGTGGGGCCATGTAATAGAGGAAATAACAAATGTTTTGTGAAGAGGTTGGTGTTATAATCCACACATGCAGTTCATCGCCTTCACCACTCAGATACCAAGTCCTGTGCTCTCGCTGTGGCAGTCAGCAATCTTACCAGTGTTTGTGAAAGTCAAAATCTTCCAGTGCCAAAATAAATCACTGAATTTTAATTGTTACACGTTGAGGATGGGATTCGAACCCATGCATGCAGAGCACAATGGATTAGCAGTCCATCGCCTTAACCACTCGGCCACCTCATCCTGTTTTTTGGAAGTTGCAAATGACGTTAAAAGACTGTAGTTGCTGTATGTAAACCCTAGATTGAAATCAATGAAAGTTAGGCAGAGCAATGGCAAGGCCATGTGTCGATCCCATCGAGACATTTAACAAATGTTTTGTCAGGCCGAGTGGTCTCAAGTGCTTGATTAAGTGTTTTAAACTGTCGGTTCAAATCCCACTATTGAGGTTGCCCTTGGTGAAGCTATTCTTCAATACCTGAATCTTATTAGTCGCACTAGAATTGGGCAGGGATTCTATTTTCATGTGGGGCCATGTAAGAGAGGAAATAACAAATGTTTTGTGAAGAGGTTGGCGTTATAATCCACACATGCAGTTCATCGCCTTCACCACTCAGATACCAAGTCCTGTGCTCTCGCTGTGGTAGTCAGCAATTTTACCAGTGTTTGTGAAAGTCAAAATCTTCCAGTTCCAAAATAAAGCACAACATTTTAATTGTTACACGATAAGGATGGGATTCGAACCCATGCATGCAGAGCACAATGGATTAGCAGTCCATCGCCTTAACCACTCGGCCACCTCATCCTGTTTTTTGGAAGTTGCAAATGACGTTAAAAGACTGTAGTTGCTGTATGTAAACCCTAGATTGAAATCAATGAAAGTTATGCAGAGCAATGGCAAGGCCATGTGTCTATCCCATCGAGACATTTAACAAATGTTTTGTCAGCCCGAGTGGTCTCCAGTGCTTGATTAAGTGTGTTGAGGTGTCGGTTCAAATCCCACTATTGAGGTTGCCCTTGGTGAAGTTATTCTTCAATTCCTGAATCTTATTAGTCGCACTAGGATTGTGCAGGGACTCTACATTCATGTGGGGCCATGTAAGAGAGGAAATAACAAATGTTTTGTGAAGAAGTTGGTGTTATAATCCACACATGCAGTTCATCGCCTTCACCACTCAGATACCAAGTCCTGTGCTCTCGCTGTGGCAGTCAGCAATTTTACCAGTGTTTTGTGAAAGTCAAAATCTTCCATTGCCAAAATAAAACACAGAATTTTAATTGTTACACGATGAGACTCTAACCCATGCATGTAGAGCACAACGGATAAGCAGTCCATCGCCTTAACCACTCATCCACCTCATCCTGTTACTTACATGTGGCAAATGACCTTAAAAACCTGTAGTTGCTGTATGTAAACCCTAGATTGAAATCAATGAAAGTTATGCAGAGCAAAGGCAAGGCCATGTGTCTATCCCATCGAGACATTTAACAAATGTTTTGTCAGCCCGAGTGGTCTCCAGTGCTTGATTAAGTGTGTTGAGGTGTCGGTTCAAATCCCACTATTGAGGTTGCCCTTGGTGAAGTTATTCTTCAATTCCTGAATCTTATTAGTCGCACTAGGATTGTGCAGGGACTCTACATTCATGTGGGGCCATGTAAGAGAGGAAATAACAAATGTTTTGTGAAGAAGTTGGTGTTATAATCCACACATGCAGTTCATCGCCTTCACCACTCAGATACCAAGTCCTGTGCTCTCGCTGTGGCAGTCAGCAATTTTACCAGTGTTTTGTGAAAGTCAAAATCTTCCATTGCCAAAATAAAACACAGAATTTTAATTGTTACACGATGAGACTCTAACCCATGCATGTAGAGCACAACGGATAAGCAGTCCATCGCCTTAACCACTCATCCACCTCATCCTGTTACTTACATGTGGCAAATGACCTTAAAAACCTGTAGTTGCTGTATGTAAACCCTAGATTGAAATCAATGAAAGTTAGGCAGAGCAAAGGCAAGGCCATGTGTCTATCCCATCGAGACATTTAACAAATGTTTTGTCAGCCCGAGTGGTCTCCAGTGCTTGATTAAGTGTGTTGAGGTGTCGGTTCAAATCCCACTATTGAGGTTGCCCTTGGTGAAGTTATTCTTCAATTCCTGAATCTTATTAGTCGCACTAGGATTGTGCAGGGACTCTACATTCATGTGGGGCCATGTAAGAGAGGAAATAACAAATGTTTTGTGAAGAAGTTGGTGTTATAATCCACACATGCAGTTCATCGCCTTCACCACTCAGATACCAAGTCCTGTGCTCTCGCTGTGGCAGTCAGCAATTTTGCCAGTGTTTGTGAAAGTCAAAATCTTCCAGTGCCAAAATAAAGCACATCATTTGAATTGTTACTCGATGAGGATGGGATTCGAACCCATGCATGCAGAGCACAATGGATTAGCAGTCCATCGCCTTAACCACTCGGCCACCTCATCCTGTTTTTTGGAAGTTGCAAATGACGTTAAAAGACTGTAGTTGCTGTATGTAAACCCTAGATTGAAATCAATGAAAGTTATGCAGAGCAATGGCAAGGCCATGTGTCTATCCCATCGAGACATTTAACAAATGTTTTGTCAGGCCGAGTGGTCTCCAGTGCTTGATTAAGTGTGTTGAGGTGTCGGTTCAAATCCCACTATTGAGGTTGCCCTTGGTGAAGTTATTCTTCAATACCTGAATCTTATTAGTCGCTCTAGGATTGCGCAGGGATTCTATTTTCATGTGGGGCCATGTAAGAGAGGAAATAACAAATGTTGTGTGAAGAGGTTGGTGTTATAATCCACACATGCAGTTCATCGCCTTCACCACTCAGATACCAAGTCCTGTGCTCTCGCTGTGGCAGTCAGCAATTTTGCCAGTGTTTGTGAAAGTCAAAATCTTCCATTGCCAAAATAAAGCACCGAATTTTAATTGTTACACGATGAGACTCTAACCCATGCATGTAGAGCACAATGGATAAGCAGTCCATCGCCTTAACCACTCATCCACCTCATCCTGTTACTTACATGTGGCAAATGACCTTAAAAACCTGTAGTTGCTGTATGTAAACCCTAGATTGAAATCAATGAAAGTTAGGCAGAGCAATGGCAAGGCCATGTGTCGATCCCATCGAGACATTTAACAAATGTTTTGTCAGGCCGAGTGGTCTCAAGTGCTTGATTAAGTGTTTTGAGCTGTCGGTTCAAATCCCACCATTGAGGTTGCCCTTGGTGAAGCTATTCTTAAATACCTGAATCTTATTTGTCGCACTAGAATTGGGCAGGGATTCTATTTTCATGTGGGGCCATGTAATAGAGGAAATAACAAATGTTTTGTGAAGAGGTTGGTGTTATAATCCACACATGCAGTTCATCGCCTTCACCACTCAGATACCAAGTCCTGTGCTCTCGCTGTGGCAGTCAGCAATCTTACCAGTGTTTGTGAAAGTCAAAATCTTCCAGTGCCAAAATAAATCACTGAATTTTAATTGTTACACGTTGAGGATGGGATTCGAACCCATGCATGCAGAGCACAATGGATTAGCAGTCCATCGCCTTAACCACTCGGCCACCTCATCCTGTTTTTTGGAAGTTGCAAATGACGTTAAAAGACTGTAGTTGCTGTATGTAAACCCTAGATTGAAATCAATGAAAGTTAGGCAGAGCAATGGCAAGGCCATGTGTCGATCCCATCGAGACATTTAACAAATGTTTTGTCAGGCCGAGTGGTCTCAAGTGCTTGATTAAGTGTTTTAAACTGTCGGTTCAAATCCCACTATTGAGGTTGCCCTTGGTGAAGCTATTCTTCAATACCTGAATCTTATTAGTCGCACTAGAATTGGGCAGGGATTCTATTTTAATGTGGGGCCATGTAAGAGAGGAAATAACAAATGTTTTGTGAAGAGGTTGGCGTTATAATCCACACATGCAGTTCATCGCCTTCACCACTCAGATACCAAGTCCTGTGCTCTCGCTGTGGTAGTCAGCAATTTTACCAGTGTTTGTGAAAGTCAAAATCTTCTAGTTCCAAAATAAAGCACAACATTTTAATTGTTACACGATAAGGATGGGATTCGAACCCATGCATGCAGAGCACAATGGATTAGCAGTCCATCGCCTTAACCACTCGGCCACCTCATCCTGTTTTTTGGAAGTTGCAAATGACGTTAAAAGACTGTAGTTGCTGTATGTAAACCCTAGATTGAAATCAATAAAAGTTATGCAGAGCAATGGCAAGGCCATGTGTCTATCCCATCGAGACATTTAACAAATGTTTTGTCAGCCCGAGTGGTCTCCAGTGCTTGATTAAGTGTGTTGAGGTGTCGGTTCAAATCCCACTATTGAGGTTGCCCTTGGTGAAGTTATTCTTCAATTCCTGAATCTTATTAGTCGCACTAGGATTGTGCAGGGACTCTACATTCATGTGGGGCCATGTAAGAGAGGAAATAACAAATGTTTTGTGAAGAAGTTGGTGTTATAATCCACACATGCAGTTCATCGCCTTCACCACTCAGATACCAAGTCCTGTGCTCTCGCTGTGGCAGTCAGCAATTTTACCAGTGTTTTGTGAAAGTCAAAATCTTCCATTGCCAAAATAAAACACAGAATTTTAATTGTTACACGATGAGACTCTAACCCATGCATGTAGAGCACAACGGATAAGCAGTCCATCGCCTTAACCACTCATCCACCTCATCCTGTTACTTACATGTGGCAAATGACCTTAAAAACCTGTAGTTGCTGTATGTAAACCCTAGATTGAAATCAATGAAAGTTAGGCAGAGCAATGGCAAGGCCATGTGTCTATCCCATCGAGACATTTAACAAATGTTTTGTCAGCCCGAGTGGTCTCCAGTGCTTGATTAAGTGTGTTGAGGTGTCGGTTCAAATCCCACTATTGAGGTTGCCCTTGGTGAAGTTATTCTTCAATTCCTGAATCTTATTAGTCGCACTAGGATTGTGCAGGGACTCTACATTCATGTGGGGCCATGTAAGAGAGGAAATAACAAATGTTTTGTGAAGAAGTTGGTGTTATAATCCACACATGCAGTTCATCGCCTTCACCACTCAGATACCAAGTCCTGTGCTCTCGCTGTGGCAGTCAGCAATTTTACCAGTGTTTTGTGAAAGTCAAAATCTTCCATTGCCAAAATAAAACACAGAATTTTAATTGTTACACGATGAGACTCTAACCCATGCATGTAGAGCACAACGGATAAGCAGTCCATCGCCTTAACCACTCATCCACCTCATCCTGTTACTTACATGTGGCAAATGACCTTAAAAACCTGTAGTTGCTGTATGTAAACCCTAGATTGAAATCAATGAAAGTTAGGCAGAGCAATGGCAAGGCCATGTGTCGATCCCATCGAGACATTTAACAAATGTTTTGTCAGGCCGAGTGGTCTCCAGTGCTTGATTAAGTGTGTTGAGGTGTCGGTTCAAATCCCACTATTGAGGTTGCCCTTGGTGAAGTTATTCTTCAATACCTGAATCTTATTAGTCGCTCTAGGATTGCGCAGGGATTCTATTTTCATGTGGGGCCATGTAAGAGAGGAAATAACAAATGTTGTGTGAAGAGGTTGGTGTTATAATCCACACATGCAGTTCATCGCCTTCACCACTCAGATACCAAGTCCTGTGCTCTCGCTGTGGCAGTCAGCAATTTTGCCAGTGTTTGTGAAAGTCAAAATCTTCCATTGCCAAAATAAAGCACCGAATTTTAATTGTTACACGATGAGACTCTAACCCATGCATGTAGAGCACAATGGATAAGCAGTCCATCGCCTTAACCACTCATCCACCTCATCCTGTTACTTACATGTGGCAAATGACCTTAAAAACCTGTAGTTGCTGTATGTAAACCCTAGATTGAAATCAATGAAAGTTAGGCAGAGCAATGGCAAGGCCATGTGTCGATCCCATCGAGACATTTAACAAATGTTTTGTCAGGCCGAGTGGTCTCAAGTGCTTGATTAAGTGTTTTAAACTGTCGGTTCAAATCCCACTATTGAGGTTGCCCTTGGTGAAGCTATTCTTCAATACCTGAATCTTATTAGTCGCTCTAGGATTGCGCAGGGATTCTATTTTCATGTGGGGCCATGTAAGAGAGGAAATAACAAATGTTGTGTGAAGAGGTTGGTGTTATAATCCACACATGCAGTTCATCGCCTTCACCACTCAGATACCAAGTCCTGTGCTCTCGCTGTGGCAGTCAGCAATTTTGCCAGTGTTTGTGAAAGTCAAAATCTTCCAGTGCCAAAATAAAGCACATCATTTGAATTGTTACTCGATGAGGATGGGATTCGAACCCATGCATGCAGAGCACAATGGATTAGCAGTCCATCGCCTTAACCACTCGGCCACCTCATCCTGTTTTTTATAAGTTGCAAATTACCTTAAAAGACTGTAGTTGCTGTATGTAAACCCTAGATTGAAATCAATGAAAGTTAGGCAGAGCAATGGCAAGGCCATGTGTCGATCCCATCGAGACATTTAACAAATGTTTTGTCAGGCCGAGTGGTCTCCAGTGCTTGATTAAGTGTGTTGAGGTGTCGGTTCAAATCCCACTATTGAGGTTGCCCTTGGTGAAGTTATTCTTCAATACCTGAATCTTATTAGTCGCTCTAGGATTGCGCAATGATTCTATTTTCATGTGGGGCCATGTAAGAGAGGAAATAACAAATGTTGTGTGAAGAGGTTGGTGTTACAATCCACACATGCAGTTCATCGCCTTCACCACTCAGATACCAAGTCCTGTGCTATCGCTGTGGCAGTCAGCAATTTTACCAGTGTTTGTGAAAGTCAAAATCTTCCATTGCCAAAATAAAGCACTGAATTTTAATTGTTACACGATGAGATTCTAACCCATGCATGTAGAGCACAATGGATAAGCAGTCCATCGCCTTAACCACTCATCCACCTCATCCTGTTATTTACATGTTATTTACCAGTGTTTGTGAAAGTCAAAATCTTCCAGTGCCAAAATAAATCACCAAATTTTAATTGTTACACGATGAGGATGGGATTCAAACCCATGCACGCAGAGCACAATGGATTAGCAGTCCATCGCCTTAACCACTCGGCCACCTCATTCTGTTTTTTGGAAGTTGCAAATGACCTTAAAAGACTGTAGTTACTGTATGTAAACCCTAGATTGAAATCAATGAAAGTTATGCAGAGCAATGGCGAGGACATGTGTCGATCCCATCGAGACATTTAACAAATGTTTTGTCAGGCCGAGTGGTCTCCAGTGCTTGATTAAGTGTGTTGAGGTGTCGGTTCAAATCCCACCATTGAGGTTGCCCTTGGTGAAGTTATTCTTCAATACTTGAATCTTATTAGTCGCTCTAGGATTGCGCAGGGATTCTATTTTCATGTGGGGCCATGTAAGAGAGGAAATAACAAATGTTGTGTGAAGAGGTTGGTGTTACAATCCACACATGCAGTTCATCGCCTTCACCACTCAGATACCAAGTCCTGTGCTATCGCTGTGGCAGTCAGCAATTTTACCAGTGTTTGTGAAAGTCAAAATCTTCCATTGCCAAAATAAAGCACTGAATTTTAATTGTTACACGATGAGATTCTAACCCATGCATGTAGAGCACAATGGATAAGCAGTCCATCGCCTTAACCACTCATCCACCTCATCCTGTTATTTACATGTTATTTACCAGTGTTTGTGAAAGTCAAAATCTTCCAGTGCCAAAATAAATCACCAAATTTTAATTGTTACACGATGAGGATGGGATTCAAACCCATGCACGCAGAGCACAATGGATTAGCAGTCCATCGCCTTAACCACTCGGCCACCTCATTCTGTTTTTTGGAAGTTGCAAATGACCTTAAAAGACTGTAGTTACTGTATGTAAACCCTAGATTGAAATCAATGAAAGTTATGCAGAGCAATGGCGAGGACATGTGTCGATCCCATCGAGACATTTAACAAATGTTTTGTCAGGCCGAGTGGTCTCCAGTGCTTGATTAAGTGTGTTGAGGTGTCGGTTCAAATCCCACCATTGAGGTTGCCCTTGGTGAAGTTATTCTTCAATACTTGAATCTTATTAGTCGCTCTAGGATTGCGCAGGGATTCTATTTTCATGTGGGGCCATGTAAGAGAGGAAATAACAAATGTTTTGTGAAGAGGTTGGTGTTATAATCCACACATGCAGTTCATCGCCTTCACCACTCAGATACCAAGTCCTGTGCTCTCGCTGTGGCAGTCAGCAATTTTGCCAGTGTTTGTGAAAGTCAAAATCTTCCAGTGCCAAAATAAAGCACATCATTTTAATTGTTACACGATGAGGATGGGATTCGAACCCATGCATGCAGAGCACAATGGATTAGCAGTCCATCGCCTTAACCACTCGGCCAGCCCATCCTGTATTTTAGAAGTGGAAAATGACCTTAAAAAACTGTAGTTGCTGTCTGTAAACCCTAGATTGAAATCAATGAAAGTTAGGCAGAGCAATGGCAAGGACATGTGTCGATCCCATCGAGACATTTAACAAATGTTTTGTCAGGCCGAGTGGTCTCAAGTGCTTGATTAAGTGTTTTGAGCTGTCGGTTCAAATCCAACCATTGAGGTTGCCCTTGGTGAAGCTATTCTTCAATACCTGAATCCTATTAGTCGCACTAGGATTGTGCAGGGGCTCTATATTCATGTGGGGCCATGTAAGAGAGGAAAAAACAAATGTTGTGTGAAGAGGTTGGTGTTATAATCCACACATGCAGTTCATCGCCTTCACCACTCAGATACCAAGTCCTGTGCTCTCGCTGTGGCAGTCAGCAATTTTGCCAGTGTTTGTGAAAGTCAAAATCTTCCATTGCCAAAATAAAGCACAACATTTTAATTGTTAATCGATGAGGATGGGATTCGAACCCATGCATGCAGAGCACAATGGATAAGCAGTCCATCGCCTTAACCACTCATCCACCTCATCCTGTTACCTACATGTGGCAAATGACCTTAAAAACCTGTAGTTGCTGTATGTAAACCCTAGATTGAAATCAATGAAAGTTAGGCAGAGCAATGGCAAGGCCATGTGTCTATCCCATCGAGACATTTAACAAATGTTTTGTCAGCCCGAGTGGTCTCCAGTGCTTGATTAAGTGTGTTGAGGTGTCGGTTCAAATCCCACTATTGAGGTTGCCCTTGGTGAAGTTATTCTTCAATACCTGAATCTTATTAGTCGCTCTAGGATTGCACAGGGATTCTATTTTCATGTGGGGCCATGTAAGAGAGGAAATAACAAATGTTGTGTGAAGAGGTTGGTGTTATAATCCACACATGCAGTTCATCGCCTTCACCACTCAGATACCAAGTCCTGTGCTCTCGCTGTGGCAGTCAGCAATTTTGCCAGTGTTTGTGAAATTCAAAATCGTCCAGTGCCAAAATAAAGCACATCATTTTAATTGTTACTCGATGAGGATGGGATTCGAACCCATGCATGCAGAGCACAATGGATTAGCAGTCCATCGCCTTAACCACTCGGCCACCTCATCCTGTTTTTTAGAAGTTGCAAATGACGTTAAAAGACTGTAGTTGCTGTATGTAAACCCTAGATTGAAATCAATGAAAGTTATGCAGAGCAATGGCAAGGCCATGTGTCTATCCCATCGAGACATTTAACAAATGTTTTGTCAGCCCGAGTGGTCTCCAGTGCTTGATTAAGTGTGTTGAGGTGTCGGTTCAAATCCCACTATTGAGGTTGCCCTTGGTGAAGTTATTCTTCAATACCTGAATCTTATTAGTCGCACTAGGATTGTGCAGGGACTCTACATTCATGTGGGGCCATGTAAGAGAGGAAATAACAAATGTTTTGTGAAGAAGTTGGTGTGATAATCCACACATGCAGTTCATCGCCTTCACCACTCAGATACCAAGTCCTGTGCTCTCGCTGTGGCAGTCAGCAATTTTACCAGTGTTTTGTGAAAGTCAAAATCTTCCATTGCCAAAATAAAGCAACAAATTTTAATTGTTACACGATGAGATTCTAACCCATGCATGTAGAGCACAATGGATAAGCAGTCCATCGCCTTAACCACTCATCCACCTCATCCTGTTATTTATATGTGGCAAATGACCTTAAAAACCTGTAGTTGCTGTATGTAAACCCTAGATTGAAATCAATGAACGTTAGGCAGAGCAATGGCAAGGCCATGTGTCGATCCCATCGAGACATTTAACAAATGTTTTGTCAGGCCGAGTGGTCTCAAGTGCTTGATTAAGTGTGTTGAGGTGTCGGTTCAAATCCCACTATTGAGGTTGCCCTTGGTGAAGTTATTCTTCAATACCTGAATCTTATTAGTCGCACTAGGATTGTGCAGGGACTCTACATTCATGTGGGGCCATGTAAGAGAGGAAATAACAAATGTTTTGTGAAGAAGTTGGTGTTATAATCCACACATGCAGTTCATCGCCTTCACCACTCAGATACCAAGTACTGTGCTCTCGCTGTGGCAGTCAGCAATTTTACCAGTGTTTGTGAAAGTCAAAATCTTCCATTGCCAAAATAAAGCACCGAATTTTAATTGTTACACGATGAGATTCTAACCAATGCATGTAGAGCACAATGGATAAGCAGTCCATCGCCTTAACCACTCATCCACCTCATCCTGTTATTTACATGTTATTTACCAGTGTTTGTGAAAGTCAAAATCTTCCAGTGCCAAAATAAATCACAGAATTTTAATTGTTACACGATGAGGATGGGATTCAAACCCATGCACGCAGAGCACAATGGATTAGCAGTCCATCGCCTTAACCACTCGGCCACCTCATTCTGTTTTTTGGAAGTTGCAAATGACCTTAAAAGACTGTAGTTACTGTATGTAAACCCTAGATTGAAATCAATGAAAGTTATGCAGAGCAATGGCGAGGACATGTGTCGATCCCATCGAGACATTTAACAAATGTTTTGTCAGGCCGAGTGGTCTCCAGTGCTTGATTAAGTGTGTTGAGGTGTCGGTTCAAATCCCACCATTGAGGTTGCCCTTGGTGAAGTTATTCTTCAATACTTGAATCTTATTAGTCGCTCTAGGATTGCGCAGGGATTCTATTTTCATGTGGGGCCATGTAAGAGAGGAAATAACAAATGTTTTGTGAAGAGGTTGGTGTTATAATCCACACATGCAGTTCATCGCCTTCACCACTCAGATACCAAGTCCTGTGCTCTCGCTGTGGCAGTCAGCAATTTTGCCAGTGTTTGTGAAAGTCAAAATCTTCCAGTGCCAAAATAAAGCACAACATTTTAATTGTTACACGATGAGGATGGGATTCGAACCCATGCATGCAGAGCACAATGGATTAGCAGTCCATCGCCTTAACCACTCGGCCAGCCCATCCTGTATTTTAGAAGTGGAAAATGACCTTAAAAAACTGTAGTTGCTGTCTGTAAACCCTAGATTGAAATCAATGAAAGTTAGGCAGAGCAATGGCAAGGCCATGTGTCTATCCCATCGAGACATTTAACAAATGTTTTGTCAGCCCGAGTGGTCTCCAGTGCTTGATTAAGTGTGTTGAGGTGTCGGTTCAAATCCCACTATTGAGGTTGCCCTTGGTGAAGTTATTCTTCAATACCTGAATCTTATTAGTCGCTCTAGGATTGCACAGGGATTCTATTTTCATGTGGGGCCATGTAAGAGAGGAAATAACAAATGTTGTGTGAAGAGGTTGGTGTTATAATCCACACATGCAGTTCATCGCCTTCACCACTCAGATACCAAGTCCTGTGCTCTCGCTGTGGCAGTCAGCAATTTTGCCAGTGTTTGTGAAATTCAAAATCGTCCAGTGCCAAAATAAAGCACATCATTTTAATTGTTACTCGATGAGGATGGGATTCAAACCCATGCATGCAGAGCACAATGGATTAGCAGTCCATCGCCTTAACCACTCGGCCACCTCATCCTGTTTTTTAGAAGTTGCAAATGACGTTAAAAGACTGTAGTTGCTGTATGTAAACCCTAGATTGAAATCAATGAAAGTTATGCAGAGCAATGGCAAGGCCATGTGTCTATCCCATCGAGACATTTAACAAATGTTTTGTCAGCCCGAGTGGTCTCCAGTGCTTGATTAAGTGTGTTGAGGTGTCGGTTCAAATCCCACTATTGAGGTTGCCCTTGGTGAAGTTATTCTTCAATACCTGAATCTTATTAGTCGCACTAGGATTGTGCAGGGACTCTACATTCATGTGGGGCCATGTAAGAGAGGAAATAACAAATGTTTTGTGAAGAAGTTGGTGTGATAATCCACACATGCAGTTCATCGCCTTCACCACTCAGATACCAAGTCCTGTGCTCTCGCTGTGGCAGTCAGCAATTTTACCAGTGTTTTGTGAAAGTCAAAATCTTCCATTGCCAAAATAAAGCAACAAATTTTAATTGTTACACGATGAGATTCTAACCCATGCATGTAGAGCACAATGGATAAGCAGTCCATCGCCTTAACCACTCATCCACCTCATCCTGTTATTTATATGTGGCAAATGACCTTAAAAACCTGTAGTTGCTGTATGTAAACCCTAGATTGAAATCAATGAACGTTAGGCAGAGCAATGGCAAGGCCATGTGTCGATCCCATCGAGACATTTAACAAATGTTTTGTCAGGCCGAGTGGTCTCAAGTGCTTGATTAAGTGTGTTGAGGTGTCGGTTCAAATCCCACTATTGAGGTTGCCCTTGGTGAAGTTATTCTTCAATACCTGAATCTTATTAGTCGCACTAGGATTGTGCAGGGACTCTACATTCATGTGGGGCCATGTAAGAGAGGAAATAACAAATGTTTTGTGAAGAAGTTGGTGTTATAATCCACACATGCAGTTCATCGCCTTCACCACTCAGATACCAAGTACTGTGCTCTCGCTGTGGCAGTCAGCAATTTTACCAGTGTTTGTGAAAGTCAAAATCTTCCATTGCCAAAATAAAGCACCGAATTTTAATTGTTACACGATGAGATTCTAACCAATGCATGTAGAGCACAATGGATAAGCAGTCCATCGCCTTAACCACTCATCCACCTCATCCTGTTATTTACATGTTATTTACCAGTGTTTGTGAAAGTCAAAATCTTCCAGTGCCAAAATAAATCACAGAATTTTAATTGTTACACGATGAGGATGGGATTCAAACCCATGCACGCAGAGCACAATGGATTAGCAGTCCATCGCCTTAACCACTCGGCCACCTCATTCTGTTTTTTGGAAGTTGCAAATGACCTTAAAAGACTGTAGTTACTGTATGTAAACCCTAGATTGAAATCAATGAAAGTTATGCAGAGCAATGGCGAGGACATGTGTCGATCCCATCGAGACATTTAACAAATGTTTTGTCAGGCCGAGTGGTCTCCAGTGCTTGATTAAGTGTGTTGAGGTGTCGGTTCAAATCCCACCATTGAGGTTGCCCTTGGTGAAGTTATTCTTCAATACTTGAATCTTATTAGTCGCTCTAGGATTGCGCAGGGATTCTATTTTCATGTGGGGCCATGTAAGAGAGGAAATAACAAATGTTTTGTGAAGAGGTTGGTGTTATAATCCACACATGCAGTTCATCGCCTTCACCACTCAGATACCAAGTCCTGTGCTCTCGCTGTGGCAGTCAGCAATTTTGCCAGTGTTTGTGAAAGTCAAAATCTTCCAGTGCCAAAATAAAGCACAACATTTTAATTGTTACACGATGAGGATGGGATTCGAACCCATGCATGCAGAGCACAATGGATTAGCAGTCCATCGCCTTAACCACTCGGCCAGCCCATCCTGTATTTTAGAAGTGGAAAATGACCTTAAAAAACTGTAGTTGCTGTCTGTAAACCCTAGATTGAAATCAATGAAAGTTAGGCAGAGCAATGGCAAGGACATGTGTCGATCCCATCGAGACATTTAACAAATGTTTTGTCAGGCCGAGTGGTCTCAAGTGCTTGATTAAGTGTTTTGAGCTGTCGGTTCAAATCCAACCATTGAGGTTGCCCTTGGTGAAGCTATTCTTCAATACCTGAATCCTATTAGTCGCACTAGGATTGTGCAGGGGCTCTATATTCATGTGGGGCCATGTAAGAGAGGAAAAAACAAATGTTGTGTGAAGAGGTTGGTGTTATAATCCACACATGCAGTTCATCGCCTTCACCACTCAGATACCAAGTCCTGTGCTCTCGCTGTGGCAGTCAGCAATTTTGCCAGTGTTTGTGAAAGTCAAAATCTTCCATTGCCAAAATAAAGCACAACATTTTAATTGTTAATCGATGAGGATGGGATTCGAACCCATGCATGCAGAGCACAATGGATAAGCAGTCCATCGCCTTAACCACTCATCCACCTCATCCTGTTACCTACATGTGGCAAATGACCTTAAAAACCTGTAGTTGCTGTATGTAAACCCTAGATTGAAATCAATGAAAGTTAGGCAGAGCAATGGCAAGGCCATGTGTCTATCCCATCGAGACATTTAACAAATGTTTTGTCAGCCCGAGTGGTCTCCAGTGCTTGATTAAGTGTGTTGAGGTGTCGGTTCAAATCCCACTATTGAGGTTGCCCTTGGTGAAGTTATTCTTCAATACCTGAATCTTATTAGTCGCTCTAGGATTGCACAGGGATTCTATTTTCATGTGGGGCCATGTAAGAGAGGAAATAACAAATGTTGTGTGAAGAGGTTGGTGTTATAATCCACACATGCAGTTCATCGCCTTCACCACTCAGATACCAAGTCCTGTGCTCTCGCTGTGGCAGTCAGCAATTTTGCCAGTGTTTGTGAAATTCAAAATCGTCCAGTGCCAAAATAAAGCACATCATTTTAATTGTTACTCGATGAGGATGGGATTCGAACCCATGCATGCAGAGCACAATGGATTAGCAGTCCATCGCCTTAACCACTCGGCCACCTCATCCTGTTTTTTAGAAGTTGCAAATGACCTTAAAAGACTGTAGTTGCTGTATGTAAACCCTAGAATGAAATCAATGAAAGTTAGGCAGAGCAATGGCAAGGCCATGTGTCGATCCCATCGAGACATTTAACAAATGTTTTGTCAGGCCGAGTGGTCTCCAGTGCTTGATTAAGTGTGTTGAGGTGTCGGTTCAAATCCCACTATTGAGGTTGCCCTTGGTGAAGTTATTCTTCAATACCTGAATCTTATTAGTCGCTCTAGGATTGCGCAGGGATTCTATTTTCATGTGGGGCCATGTAAGAGAGGAAATAACAAATGTTGTGTGAAGAGGTTGGTGTTATAATCCACACATGCAGTTCATCGCCTTCACCACTCAGATACCAAGTCCTGTGCTCTCGCTATGGCAGTCAGCAATTTTGCCAGTGTTTGTGAAAGTCAAAATCTTCCATTGCCAAAATAAAGCACCGAATTTTAATTGTTACACGATGAGACTCTAACCCATGCATGTATAGCAAAATGGATAAGCAGTCCATCGCCTTAACCACTCATCCACCTCATCCTGTTACTAACATGTGGCAAATGACCTTAAAAACCTGTAGTTGCTGTATGTAAACCTTAGATTGAAATCAATGAAAGTTAGGCAGAGCAATGGCAAGGCCATGTGTCGATCCCATCGAGACATTTAACAAATGTTTTGTCAGGCCGAGTGGTCTCAAGTGCTTGATTAAGTGTTTTGAGCTGTCGGTTCAAATCCCACCATTGAGGTTGCCCTTGGTGAAGCTATTCTTCAATACCTGAATCTTATTTGTCGCACTAGAATTGGGCAGGGATTCTATTTTCATGTGGGGCCATGTAAGAGAGGAAATAACAAATGTTGTGTGAAGAGGTTGGTGTTATAATCCACACATGCAGTTCATCGCCTTCACCACTCAGATACCAAGTCCTGTGCTCTCGCTGTGGCAGTCAGCAATTTTGCCAGTGTTTGTGAAAGTCAAAATCTTCCAGTGCCAAAATAAAGCACATCATTTGAATTGTTACTCGATGAGGATGGGATTTGAACCCATGCATGCAGAGCACAATGGATTAGCAGTCCATCGCCTTAACCACTCGGCCACCTCATCCTGTTTTTTGGAAGTTGCAAATGACCTTAAAAGACTGTAGTTGCTGTATGTAAACCCTAGAATGAAATCAATGAAAGTTAGGCAGAGCAATGGCAAGGCCATGTGTCGATCCCATCGAGACATTTAACAAATGTTTTGTCAGGCCGAGTGGTCTCCAGTCCTTGATTAAGTGTGTTGAGGTGTCGGTTCAAATCCCACTATTGAGGTTGCCCTTGGTGAAGTTATTCTTCAATACCTGAATCTTATTAGTCGCTCTAGGATTGCGCAGGGATTCTATTTTCATGTGGGGCCATGTAAGAGAGGAAATAACAAATGTTGTGTGAAGAGGTTGGTGTTATAATCCACACATGCAGTTCATCGCCTTCACCACTCAGATACCAAGTCCTGTGCTCTCGCTGTGGCAGTCAGCAATTTTGCCAGTGTTTGTGAAAGTCAAAATCTTCCATTGCCAAAATAAAGCACCGAATTTTAATTGTTACACGATGAGACTCTAACCCATGCATGTAGAGCACAATGGATAAGCAGTCCATCGCCTTAACCACTCATCCACCTCATCCTGTTACTTACATGTGGCAAATGACCTTAAAAACCTGTAGTTGCTGTATGTAAACCCTAGATTGAAATCAATGAAAGTTAGGCAGAGCAATGGCAAGGCCATGTGTCGATCCCATCGAGACATTTAACAAATGTTTTGTCAGGCCGAGTGGTCTCAAGTGCTTGATTAAGTGTTTTGAGCTGTCGGTTCAAATCCCACTATTGAGGTTGCCCTTGGTGAAGATATTCTTCAATACCTGAATCTTATTAGTCACACTAGAATTGGGCAGGGATTCTATTTTCATGTGGGGCCATGTAAGAGAGGAAATAACAAATGTTTTGTGAAGAGGTTGGCGTTATAATCCACACATGCAGTTCATCGCCTTCACCACTCAGATACCAAGTCCTGTGCTCTCGCTGTGGTAGTCAGCAATTTTACCAGTGTTTGTTAAAGTCAAAATCTTCCAGTTCCAAAATAAAGCACAACATTTTAATTGTTACACGATGAGGATGGGATTCGAACCCATTCATGCAGAGCACAATGGATTAGCAGTCCATCGCCTTAACCACTCGGCCACCTCATCCTGTTTTTTGGAAGTTGCAAATTATCTAAAAAGGCTGTAGTTGCTGTATGTAAACCCTAGATTGAAATCAATGAAAGTTATGCAGAGCAATGGCAAGGCCATGTGTCGATCCCATCGAGACATTTAACAAATGTTTTGTCAGGCCGAGTGGTCTCCAGTGCTTGATTAAGTGTGTTGAGGTGTCGGTTCAAATCCCACTATTGAGGTTGCCCTTGGTGAAGTTATTCTTCAATACCTGAATCTTATTAGTCGCACTAGGATTGTGCAGGGACTCTACATTCATGTGGGGCCATGTAAGAGAGGAAATAACAAATGTTTTGTGAAGAAGTTGGTGTTATAATCCACACATGCAGTTCATCGCCTTCACCACTCAGATACCAAGTCCTGTGCTCTCGCTGTGGCAGTCAGCAATTTTGCCAGTGTTTGTGAAAGTCAAAATCTTCCAGTGCCAAAATAAAGCACATCATTTGAATTGTTACTCGATGAGGATGGGATTCGAACCCATGCATGCAGAGCACAATGGATTAGCAGTCCATCGCCTTAACCACTCGGCCACCTCATCCTGTTTTTTGGAAGTTGCAAATTATCTAAAAAGGCTGTAGTTGCTGTATGTAAACCCTAGATTGAAATCAATGAAAGTTATGCAGAGCAATGGCAAGGCCATGTGTCGATCCCATCGAGACATTTAACAAATGTTTTGTCAGGCCGAGTGGTCTCCAGTGCTTGATTAAGTGTGTTGAGGTGTCGGTTCAAATCCCACTATTGAGGTTGCCCTTGGTGAAGTTATTCTTCAATACCTGAATCTTATTTGTCGCACTAGAATTGGGCAGGGATTCTATTTTCATGTGGGGCCATGTAAGAGAGGAAATAACAAATGTTTTGTGAAGAGGTTGGTGTTATAATCCACACATGCAGTTCATCGCCTTCACCACTCAGATACCAAGTCCTGTGCTCTCGCTGTGGCAGTCAGCAATTTTACCAGTGTTTGTGAAAGTCAAAATCTTCCAGTGCCAAAATAAATCACTGAATTTTAATTGTTACACGATGAGGATGGGATTCGAACCCATGCATGCAGAGCACAATGGATTAGCAGTCCATCGCCTTAACCACTCGGCCACCTCATCCTGATTTTTGGAAGTTGCAAATGACCTTAAAAGACTGTAGTTGCTGTATGTAAACCCTAGATTGAAATCAATGAAAGTTATGCAGAGCAATGGCAAGGCCATGTGTCTATCCCATCGAGACATTTAACAAATGTTTTGTCAGCCCGAGTGGTCTCCAGTGCTTGATTAAGTGTGTTGAGGTGTCGGTTCAAATCCCACTATTGAGGTTGCCCTTGGTGAAGTTATTCTTCAATACCTGAATCTTATTAGTCGCTCTAGGATTGCGCAGGGATTCTATTTTCATGTGGGGCCATGTAAGAGAGGAAATAACAAATGTTGTGTGAAGAGGTTGGTGTTATAATCCACACATGCAGTTCATCGCCTTCACCACTCAGATACCAAGTCCTGTGCTCTCGCTGTGGCAGTCAGCAATTTTGCCAGTGTTTGTGAAAGTCAAAATCTTCCATTGCCAAAATAAAGCACCGAATTTTAATTGTTACACGATGAGACTCTAAACCATGCATGTAGAGCACAATGGATAAGCAGTCCATCGCCTTAACCACTCATCCACCTCATCCTGTTACTTACATGTGGCAAATGACCTTAAAAACCTGTAGTTGCTGTATGTAAACCCTAGATTGAAATCAATGAAAGTTAGGCAGAGCAATGGCAAGGCCATGTGTCGATCCCATCGAGACATTTAACAAATGTTTTGTCAGGCCGAGTGGTCTCAAGTGCTTGATTAAGTGTTTTGAGCTGTCGGTTCAAATCCCACCATTGAGGTTGCCCTTGGTGAAGCTATTCTTCAATACCTGAATCTTATTTGTCGCACTAGAATTGGGCAGGGATTCTATTTTCATGTGGGGCCATGTAAGAGAGGAAATAACAAATGTTTTGTGAAGAGGTTGGTGTTATAATCCACACATGCAGTTCATCGCCTTCACCACTCAGATACCAAGTCCTGTGCTCTCGCTGTGGCAGTCAGCAATTTTACCAGTGTTTGTGAAAGTCAAAATCTTCCAGTGCCAAAATAAATCACTGAATTTTAATTGTTACACGATGAGGATGGGATTCGAACCCATGCATGCAGAGCACAATGGATTAGCAGTCCATCGCCTTAACCACTCGGCCACCTCATCCTGATTTTTGGAAGTTGCAAATGACCTTAAAAGACTGTAGTTGCTGTATGTAAACCCTATAATGAAATCAATGAAAGTTAGGCAGAGCAATGGCAAGGCCATGTGTCGATCCCATCGAGACATTTAACAAATGTTTTGTCAGGCCGAGTGGTCTCCAGTGCTTGATTAAGTGTGTTGAGGTGTCGGTTCAAATCCCACTATTGAGGTTGCCCTTGGTGAAGTTATTCTTCAATACCTGAATCTTATTAGTCGCTCTAGGATTGCGCAGGGATTCTATTTTCATGTGGGGCCATGTAAGAGAGGAAATAACAAATGTTGTGTGAAGAGGTTGGTGTTATAATCCACACATGCAGTTCATCGCCTTCACCACTCAGATACCAAGTCCTGTGCTCTCGCTGTGGCAGTCAGCAATTTTGCCAGTGTTTGTGAAAGTCAAAATCTTCCATTGCCAAAATAAAGCACATCATTTGAATTGTTACTCGATGAGGATGGGATTCGAACCCATGCATGCAGAGCACAATGGATTAGCAGTCCATCGCCTTCACCACTCGGCCACCTCATCCTGTTTTTTGGAAGTTGCAAATGACCTTAAAAGACTGTAGTTGCTGTATGTAAACCCTAGAATGAAATCAATGAAAGTTAGGCAGAGCAATGGCAAGGCCATGTGTCGATCCCATCGAGACATTTAACAAATGTTTTGTCAGGCCGAGTGGTCTCCAGTGCTTGATTAAGTGTGTTGAGGTGTCGGTTCAAATCCCACCATTGAGGTTGCCCTTGGTGTATTCTTCAATACCTGAATCTTATTTGTCGCACTAGAATTGGGCAGGGATTCTATTTTCATGTGGGGCCATGTAAGAGAGGAAATAACAAATGTTTTGTGAAGAGGTTGGTGTTATAATCCACACATGCAGTTCATCGCCTTCACCACTCAGATACCAAGTCCTGTGCTCTCGCTGTGGCAGTCAGCAATTTTACCAGTGTTTGTGAAAGTCAAAATCTTCCAGTGCCAAAATAAATCACTGAATTTTAATTGTTACACGATGAGGATGGGATTCGAACCCATGCATGCAGAGCACAATGGATTAGCAGTCCATCGCCTTAACCACTCGGCCACCTCATCCTGATTTTTGGAAGTTGCAAATGACCTTAAAAGACTGTAGTTGCTGTATGTAAACCCTATAATGAAATCAATGAAAGTTAGGCAGAGCAATGGCAAGGCCATGTGTCGATCCCATCGAGACATTTAACAAATGTTTTGTCAGGCCGAGTGGTCTCCAGTGCTTGATTAAGTGTGTTGAGGTGTCGGTTCAAATCCCACTATTGAGGTTGCCCTTGGTGAAGTTATTCTTCAATACCTGAATCTTATTAGTCGCTCTAGGATTGCGCAGGGATTCTATTTTCATGTGGGGCCATGTAAGAGAGGAAATAACAAATGTTGTGTGAAGAGGTTGGTGTTATAATCCACACATGCAGTTCATCGCCTTCACCACTCAGATACCAAGTCCTGTGCTCTCGCTGTGGCAGTCAGCAATTTTGCCAGTGTTTGTGAAAGTCAAAATCTTCCATTGCCAAAATAAAGCACATCATTTGAATTGTTACTCGATGAGGATGGGATTCGAACCCATAAATGCAGAGCACAATGGATTAGCAGTCCATCGCCTTCACCACTCGGCCACCTCATCCTGTTTTTTGGAAGTTGCAAATGACCTTAAAAGACTGTAGTTGCTGTATGTAAACCCTAGAATGAAATCAATGAAAGTTAGGCAGAGCAATGGCAAGGCCATGTGTTGATCCCATCGAGACATTTAACAAATGTTTTGTCAGGCCGAGTGGTCTCCAGTGCTTGATTAAGTGTGTTGAGGTGTCGGTTCAAATCCCACTATTGAGGTTGCCCTTGGTGAAGTTATTCTTCAATACCTGAATCTTATTAGTCGCTCTAGGATTGCGCAGGGATTCTATTTTCATGTGGGGCCATGTAAGAGAGGAAATAACAAATGTTGTGTGAAGAGGTTGGTGTTATAATCCACACATGCAGTTCATCGCCTTCACCACTCAGATACCAAGTCCTGTGCTCTCGCTGTGGCAGTCAGCAATTTTGCCAGTGTTTGTGAAAGTCAAAATCTTCCAGTGCCAAAATAAAGCACATCATTTGAATTGTTACTCGATGAGGATGGGATTCAAACCCATGCATGCAGAGCACAATGGATTAGCAGTCCATCGCCTTAACCACTCGGCCACCTCATCCTGTTTTTTGGAAGTTGCAAATGACCTTTAAAGACTGTAGTTGCTGTATGTAAACCCTAGAATGAAATCAATGAAATTTAGGCAGAGCAATGGCAAGGCCATGTGTCGATCCCATCGAGACATTTAACAAATGTTTTGTCAGGCCGAGTGGTCTCCAGTGCTTGATTAAGTGTGTTGAGGTGTCGGTTCAAATCCCACTATTGAGGTTGCCCTTGGTGAAGTTATTCTTCAATACCTGAATCTTATTAGTCGCTCTAGGATTGCGCAGGGATTCTATTTTCATGTGGGGCCATGTAAGAGAGGAAATAACAAATGTTGTGTGAAGAGGTTGGTGTTATAATCCACACATGCAGTTCATCGCCTTCACCACTCAGATACCAAGTCCTGTGCTCTCGCTGTGGCAGTCAGCAATTTTGCCAGTGTTTGTGAAAGTCAAAATCTTCCATTGCCAAAATAAAGCACATCATTTGAATTGTTACTCGATGAGGATGGGATTCGAACCCATGCATGCAGAGCACAATGGATTAGCAGTCCATCGCCTTAACCACTCGGCCACCTCATCCTGTTTTTTGGAAGTTGCAAATGACGTTAAAAGACTGTAGTTGCTGTATGTAAACCCTAGATTGAAATCAATGAAAGTTATGCAGAGCAATGGCAAGGCCATGTGTCTATCCCATCGAGACATTTAACAAATGTTTTGTCAGCCCGAGTGGTCTCCAGTGCTTGATTAAGTGTGTTGAGGTGTCGGTTCAAATCCCACTATTGAGGTTGCCCTTGGTGAAGTTATTCTTCAATACCTGAATCTTATTAGTCGCTCTAGGATTGCGCAGGGATTCTATTTTCATGTGGGGCCATGTAAGAGAGGAAATAACAAATGTTGTGTGAAGAGGTTGGTGTTATAATCCACACATGCAGTTCATCGCCTTCACCACTCAGATACCAAGTCCTGTGCTCTCGCTGTGGCAGTCAGCAATTTTGCCAGTGTTTGTGAAAGTCAAAATCTTCCATTGCCAAAATAAAGCACCGAATTTTAATTGTTACACGATGAGACTCTAACCCATGCATGTAGAGCACAATGGATAAGCAGTCCATCGCCTTAACCACTCATCCACCTCATCCTGTTACTTACATGTGGCAAATGACCTTAAAAACCTGTAGTTGCTGTATGTAAACCCTAGATTGAAATCAATGAAAGTTAGGCAGAGCAATGGCAAGGCCATGTGTCGATCCCATCGAGACATTTAACAAATGTTTTGTCAGGCCGAGTGGTCTCAAGTGCTTGATTAAGTGTTTTGAGCTGTCGGTTCAAATCCCACCATTGAGGTTGCCCTTGGTGAAGCTATTCTTCAATACCTGAATCTTATTTGTCGCACTAGAATTGGGCAGGGATTCTATTTTCATGTGGGGCCATGTAAGAGAGGAAATAACAAATGTTTTGTGAAGAGGTTGGTGTTATAATCCACACATGCAGTTCATCGCCTTCACCACTCAGATACCAAGTCCTGTGCTCTCGCTGTGGCAGTCAGCAATTTTACCAGTGTTTGTGAAAGTCAAAATCTTCCAGTGCCAAAATAAATCACTGAATTTTAATTGTTACACGATGAGGATGGGATTCGAACCCATGCATGCAGAGCACAATGGATTAGCAGTCCATCGCCTTAACCACTCGGCCACCTCATCCTGATTTTTGGAAGTTGCAAATGACCTTAAAAGACTGTAGTTGCTGTATGTAAACCCTAGAATGAAATCAATGAAAGTTAGGCAGAGCAATGGCAAGGCCATGTGTCGATCCCATCGAGACATTTAACAAATGTTTTGTCAGGCCGAGTGGTCTCCAGTGCTTGATTAAGTGTGTTGAGGTGTCGGTTCAAATCCCACTATTGAGGTTGCCCTTGGTGAAGTTATTCTTCAATACCTGAATCTTATTAGTCGCACTAGGATTGTGCAGGGACTCTACATTCATGTGGGGCCATGTAAGAGAGGAAATAACAAATGTTTTGTGAAGAAGTTGGTGTTATAATCCACACATGCAGTTCATCGCCTTCACCACTCAGATACCAAGTCCTGTGCTCTCGCTGTGGCAGTCAGCAATTTTACCAGTGTTTGTGAAAGTCAAAATCTTCCATTGCCAAAATAAAGCACCGAATTTTAATTGTTACACGATGAGATTCTAACCCATGCATGTAGAGCACAATGGATAAGCAGTCCATCGCCTTAACCACTCATCCACCTCATCCTGTTATTTACATGTGGCAAATGACCTTAAAAACCTGTAGTTGCTGTATGTAAACCCTAGATTGAAATCAATGAAAGTTAGGCAGAGCAATGGCAAGGCCATGTGTCGATCCCATCGAGACATTTAACAAATGTTTTGTCAGGCCGAGTTGTCTCCAGTGCTTGATTAAGTGTGTTGAGGTGTCGGTTCAAATCCCACTATTGAGGTTGCCCTTGGTGAAGTTATTCTTCAATACCTGAATCTTATTAGTCGCTCTAGGATTGCGCAGGGATTCTATTGTCATGTGGGGCCATGTAAGAGAGGAAATAACAAATGTTGTGTGAAGAGGTTGGTGTTATAATCCACACATGCAGTTCATCGCCTTCACCACTCAGATACCAAGTCCTGTGCTCTCGCTGTGGCAGTCAGCAATTTTGCCAGTGTTTGTGAAAGTCAAAATCTTCCAGTGCCAAAATAAAGCACATAATTTGAATTGTTACTCGATGAGGATGGGATTCGAACCCATGCATGCAGAGCACAATGGATTAGCAGTCCATCGCCTTAACCACTCGGCCACCTCATCCTGTTTTTTGGAAGTTGCAAATGACGTTAAAAGACTGTAGTTGCTGTATGTAAACCCTAGATTGAAATCAATGAAAGTTATGCAGAGCAATGGCAAGGCCATGTGTCTATCCCATCGAGACATTTAACAAATGTTTTGTCAGGCCGAGTGGTCTCCAGTGCTTGATTAAGTGTGTTGAGGTGTCGGTTCAAATCCCACTATTGAGGTTGCCCTTGGTGAAGTTATTCTTCAATACCTGAATCTTATTAGTCGCTCTAGGATTGCGCAGGGATTCTATTTTCATGTGGGGCCATGTAAGAGAGGAAATAACAAATGTTGTGTGAAGAGGTTGGTGTTATAATCCACACATGCAGTTCATCGCCTTCACCACTCAGATACCAAGTCCTGTGCTCTCGCTGTGGCAGTCAGCAATTTTGCCAGTGTTTGTGAAAGTCAAAATCTTCCATTGCCAAAATAAAGCACCGAATTTTAATTGTTACACGATGAGACTCTAACCCATGCATGTAGAGCACAATGGATAAGCAGTCCATCGCCTTAACCACTCATCCACCTCATCCTGTTACTTACATGTGGCAAATGACCTTAAAAACCTGTAGTTGCTGTATGTAAACCCTAGATTGAAATCAATGAAAGTTAGGCAGAGCAATGGCAAGGCCATGTGTCGATCCCATCGAGACATTTAACAAATGTTTTGTCAGGCCGAGTGGTCTCAAGTGCTTGATTAAGTGTTTTGAGCTGTCGGTTCAAATCCCACCATTGAGGTTGCCCTTGGTGAAGCTATTCTTCAATACCTGAATCTTATTTGTCGCACTAGAATTGGGCAGGGATTCTATTTTCATGTGGGGCCATGTAATAGAGGAAATAACAAATGTTTTGTGAAGAGGTTGGTGTTATAATCCACACATGCAGTTCATCGCCTTCACCACTCAGATACCAAGTCCTGTGCTCTCGCTGTGGCAGTCAGCAATCTTACCAGTGTTTGTGAAAGTCAAAATCTTCCAGTGCCAAAATAAATCACTGAATTTTAATTGTTACACGATGAGGATGGGATTCGAACCCATGCATGCAGAGCACAATGGATTAGCAGTCCATCGCCTTAACCACTCGGCCACCTCATCCTGTTTTTTGGAAGTTGCAAATGACGTTAAAAGACTGTAGTTGCTGTATGTAAACCCTAGATTGAAATCAATGAAAGTTATGCAGAGCAATGGCAAGGCCATGTGTCTATCCCATCGAGACATTTAACAAATGTTTTGTCAGCCCGAGTGGTCTCCAGTGCTTGATTAAGTGTGTTGAGGTGTCGGTTCAAATCCCACTATTGAGGTTGCCCTTGGTGAAGTTATTCTTCAATACCTGAATCTTATTAGTCGCACTAGGATTGTGCAGGGACTCTACATTCATGTGGGGCCATGTAAGAGAGGAAATAACAAATGTTTTGTGAAGAAGTTGGTGTTATAATCCACACATGCAGTTCATCGCCTTCACCACTCAGATACCAAGTCCTGTGCTCTCGCTGTGGCAGTCAGCAATTTTACCAGTGTTTGTGAAAGTCAAAATCTTCCATTGCCAAAATAAAGCACCGAATTTTAATTGTTACACGATGAGATTCTAACCCATGCATGTAGAGCACAATGGATAAGCAGTCCATCGCCTTAACCACTCATCCACCTCATCCTGTTATTTACATGTGGCAAATGACCTTAAAAACCTGTAGTTGCTGTATGTAAACCCTAGATTGAAATCAATGAAAGTTAGGCAGAGCAATGGCAAGGCCATGTGTCGATCCCATCGAGACATTTAACAAATGTTTTGTCAGGCCGAGTTGTCTTCAGTGCTTGATTAAGTGTGTTGAGGTGTCGGTTCAAATCCCACTATTGAGGTTGCCCTTGGTGAAGTTATTCTTCAATACCTGAATCTTATTAGTCGCTCTAGGATTGCGCAGGGATTCTATTGTCATGTGGGGCCATGTAAGAGAGGAAATAACAAATGTTGTGTGAAGAGGTTGGTGTTATAATCCACACATGCAGTTCATCGCCTTCACCACTCAGATACCAAGTCCTGTGCTCTCGCTGTGGCAGTCAGCAATTTTGCCAGTGTTTGTGAAAGTCAAAATCTTCCAGTGCCAAAATAAAGCACATCATTTGAATTGTTACTCGATGAGGATGGGATTCGAACCCATGCATGCAGAGCACAATGGATTAGCAGTCCATCGCCTTAACCACTCGGCCACCTCATCCTGTTTTTTGGAAGTTGCAAATGACGTTAAAAGACTGTAGTTGCTGTATGTAAACCCTAGATTGAAATCAATGAAAGTTATGCAGAGCAATGGCAAGGCCATGTGTCTATCCCATCGAGACATTTAACAAATGTTTTGTCAGGCCGAGTGGTCTCCAGTGCTTGATTAAGTGTGTTGAGGTGTCGGTTCAAATCCCACTATTGAGGTTGCCCTTGGTGAAGTTATTCTTCAATACCTGAATCTTATTAGTCGCTCTAGGATTGCGCAGGGATTCTATTTTCATGTGGGGCCATGTAAGAGAGGAAATAACAAATGTTGTGTGAAGAGGTTGGTGTTATAATCCACACATGCAGTTCATCGCCTTCACCACTCAGATACCAAGTCCTGTGCTCTCGCTGTGGCAGTCAGCAATTTTGCCAGTGTTTGTGAAAGTCAAAATCTTCCATTGCCAAAATAAAGCACCGAATTTTAATTGTTACACGATGAGACTCTAACCCATGCATGTAGAGCACAATGGATAAGCAGTCCATCGCCTTAACCACTCATCCACCTCATCCTGTTACTTACATGTGGCAAATGACCTTAAAAACCTGTAGTTGCTGTATGTAAACCCTAGATTGAAATCAATGAAAGTTAGGCAGAGCAATGGCAAGGCCATGTGTCGATCCCATCGAGACATTTAACAAATGTTTAGTCAGGCCGAGTGGTCTCAAGTGCTTGATTAAGTGTGTTGAGGTGTCGGTTCAAATCCCACCATTGAGGTTGCCCTTGGTGAAGCTATTCTTCAATACCTGAATCTTATTTGTCGCACTAGAATTGGGCAGGGATTCTATTTTCATGTGGGGCCATGTAAGAGAGGAAATAACAAATGTTTTGTGAAGAGGTTGGTGTTATAATCCACACATGCAGTTCATCGCCTTCACCACTCAGATACCAAGTCCTGTGCTCTCGCTGTGGCAGTCAGCAATTTTGCCAGTGTTTGTGAAAGTCAAAATCTTCCAGTGCCAAAATAAAGCACATCATTTGAATTGTTACTCGATGAGGATGGGATTCGAACCCATGCATGCAGAGCACAATGGATTAGCAGTCCATCGCCTTAACCACTCGGCCACCTCATCCTGTTTTTTGGAAGTTGCAAATGACGTTAAAAGACTGTAGTTGCTGTATGTAAACCCTAGATTGAAATCAATGAAAGTTATGCAGAGCAATGGCAAGGCCATGTGTCTATCCCATCGAGACATTTAACAAATGTTTTGTCAGGCCGAGTGGTCTCCAGTGCTTGATTAAGTGTGTTGAGGTGTCGGTTCAAATCCCACTATTGAGGTTGCCCTTGGTGAAGTTATTCTTCAATACCTGAATCTTATTAGTCGCTCTAGGATTGCGCAGGGATTCTATTTTCATGTGGGGCCATGTAAGAGAGGAAATAACAAATGTTGTGTGAAGAGGTTGGTGTTATAATCCACACATGCAGTTCATCGCCTTCACCACTCAGATACCAAGTCCTGTGCTCTCGCTGTGGCAGTCAGCAATTTTGCCAGTGTTTGTGAAAGTCAAAATCTTCCATTGCCAAAATAAAGCACCGAATTTTAATTGTTACACGATGAGATTCTAACCCATGCATGTAGAGCACAATGGATAAGCAGTCCATCGCCTTAACCACTCATCCACCTCATCCTGTTACTTACATGTGGCAAATGACCTTAAAAACCTGTAGTTGCTGTATGTAAACCCTAGATTGAAATCAATGAAAGTTAGGCAGAGCAATGGCAAGGCCATGTGTCGATCCCATCGAGACATTTAACAAATGTTTTGTCAGGCCGAGTGGTCTCAAGTGCTTGATTAAGTGTTTTGAGCTGTCGGTTCAAATCCCACCATTGAGGTTGCCCTTGGTGAAGCTATTCTTCAATACCTGAATCTTATTAGTCGCTCTAGGATTGCGCAGGGATTCTATTTTCATGTGGGGCCATGTAAGAGAGGAAATAACAAATGTTGTGTGAAGAGGTTGGTGTTATAATCCACACATGCAGTTCATCGCCTTCACCACTCAGATACCAAGTCCTGTGCTCTCGCTGTGGCAGTCAGCAATTTTGCCAGTGTTTGTGAAAGTCAAAATCTTCCAGTGCCAAAATAAAGCACATCATTTGAATTGCTACTCGATGAGGATGGGATTCGAACCCATGCATGCAGAGCACAATGGATTAGCAGTCCATCGCCTTAACCACTCGGCCACCTCATCCTGTTTTTTGGAAGTTGCAAATGACGTTAAAAGACTGTAGTTGCTGTATGTAAACCCTAGATTGAAATCAATGAAAGTTATGCAGAGCAATGGCAAGGCCATGTGTCTATCCCATCGAGACATTTAACAAATGTTTTGTCAGGCCGAGTGGTCTCCAGTGCTTGATTAAGTGTGTTGAGGTGTCGGTTCAAATCCCACTATTGAGGTTGCCCTTGGTGAAGTTATTCTTCAATACCTGAATCTTATTAGTCGCTCTAGGATTGCGCAGGGATTCTATTTTCATGTGGGGCCATGTAAGAGAGGAAATAACAAATGTTGTGTGAAGAGGTTGGTGTTATAATCCACACATGCAGTTCATCGCCTTCACCACTCAGATACCAAGTCCTGTGCTCTCGCTGTGGCAGTCAGCAATTTTGCCAGTGTTTGTGAAAGTCAAAATCTTCCATTGCCAAAATAAAGCACCGAATTTTAATTGTTACACGATGAGACTCTAACCCATGCATGTAGAGCACAATGGAAAAGCAGTCCATCGCCTTAACCACTCATCCACCTCATCCTGTTACTTACATGTGGCAAATGACCTTAAAAACCTGTAGTTGCTGTATGTAAACCCTAGATTGAAATCAATGAAAGTTAGGCAGAGCAATGGCAAGGCCATGTGTCGATCCCATCGAGACATTTAACAAATGTTTAGTCAGGCCGAGTGGTCTCAAGTGCTTGATTAAGTGTGTTGAGGTGTCGGTTCAAATCCCACCATTGAGGTTGCCCTTGGTGAAGCTATTCTTCAATACCTGAATCTTATTTGTCGCACTAGAATTGGGCAGGGATTCTATTTTCATGTGGGGCCATGTAAGAGAGGAAATAACAAATGTTTTGTGAAGAGGTTGGTGTTATAATCCACACATGCAGTTCATCGCCTTCACCACTCAGATACCAAGTCCTGTGCTCTCGCTGTGGCAGTCAGCAATTTTGCCAGTGTTTGTGAAAGTCAAAATCTTCCAGTGCCAAAATAAAGCACATCATTTGAATTGTTACTCGATGAGGATGGGATTCGAACCCATGCATGCAGAGCACAATGGATTAGCAGTCCATCGCCTTAACCACTCGGCCACCTCATCCTGTTTTTTGGAAGTTGCAAATGACGTTAAAAGACTGTAGTTGCTGTATGTAAACCCTAGATTGAAATCAATGAAAGTTATGCAGAGCAATGGCAAGGCCATGTGTCTATCCCATCGAGACATTTAACAAATGTTTTGTCAGGCCGAGTGGTCTCCAGTGCTTGATTAAGTGTGTTGAGGTGTCGGTTCAAATCCCACTATTGAGGTTGCCCTTGGTGAAGTTATTCTTCAATACCTGAATCTTATTAGTCGCTCTAGGATTGCGCAGGGATTCTATTTTCATGTGGGGCCATGTAAGAGAGGAAATAACAAATGTTGTGTGAAGAGGTTGGTGTTATAATCCACACATGCAGTTCATCGCCTTCACCACTCAGATACCAAGTCCTGTGCTCTCGCTGTGGCAGTCAGCAATTTTGCCAGTGTTTGTGAAAGTCAAAATCTTCCATTGCCAAAATAAAGCACCGAATTTTAATTGTTACACGATGAGACTCTAACCCATGCATGTAGAGCACAATGGATAAGCAGTCCATCGCCTTAACCACTCATCCACCTCATCCTGTTACTTACATGTGGCAAATGACCTTAAAAACCTGTAGTTGCTGTATGTAAACCCTAGATTGAAATCAATGAAAGTTAGGCAGAGCAATGGCAAGGCCATGTGTCGATCCCATCGAGACATTTAACAAATGTTTTGTCAGGCCGAGTGGTCTCAAGTGCTTGATTAAGTGTTTTGAGCTGTCGGTTCAAATCCCACCATTGAGGTTGCCCTTGGTGAAGCTATTCTTCAATACCTGAATCTTATTTGTCGCACTAGAATTGGGCAGGGATTCTATTTTCATGTGGGGCCATGTAAGAGAGGAAATAACAAATGTTTTGTGAAGAGGTTGGTGTTATAATCCACACATGCAGTTCATCGCCTTCACCACTCAGATACCAAGTCCTGTGCTCTCGCTGTGGCAGTCAGCAATTTTACCAGTGTTTGTGAAAGTCAAAATCTTCCAGTGCCAAAATAAATCACTGAATTTTAATTGTTACACGATGAGGATGGGATTCGAACCCATGCATGCAGAGCACAATGGATTAGCAGTCCATCGCCTTAACCACTCGGCCACCTCATCCTGTTTTTTGGAAGTTGCAAATGACGTTAAAAGACTGTAGTTGCTGTATGTAAACCCTAGATTGAAATCAATGAAAGTTATGCAGAGCAATGGCAAGGCCATGTGTCTATCCCATCGAGACATTTAACAAATGTTTTGTCAGCCCGAGTGGTCTCCAGTGCTTGATTAAGTGTGTTGAGGTGTCGGTTCAAATCCCACTATTGAGGTTGCCCTTGGTGAAGTTATTCTTCAATACCTGAATCTTATTAGTCGCACTAGGATTGTGCAGGGACTCTACATTCATGTGGGGCCATGTAAGAGAGGAAATAACAAATGTTTTGTGAAGAAGTTGGTGTTATAATCCACACATGCAGTTCATCGCCTTCACCACTCAGATACCAAGTCCTGTGCTCTCGCTGTGGCAGTCAGCAATTTTGCCAGTGTTTGTGAAAGTCAAAATCTTCCATTGCCAAAATAAAGCACCGAATTTTAATTGTTACACGATGAGACTCTAACCCATGCATGTAGAGCACAATGGATAAGCAGTCCATCGCCTTAACCACTCATCCACCTCATCCTGTTACTTACATGTGGCAAATGACCTTAAAAACCTGTAGTTGCTGTATGTAAACCCTAGATTGAAATCAATGAAAGTTAGGCAGAGCAATGGCAAGGCCATGTGTCAATCCCATCGAGACATTTAACAAATGTTTTGTCAGGCCGAGTGGTCTCAAGTGCTTGATTAAGTGTTTTGAGCTGTCGGTTCAAATCCCACCATTGATGTTGCCCTTGGTGAAGCTATTCTTCAATACCTGAATCTTATTTGTCGCACTAGAATTGGGCAGGGATTCTATTTTCATGTGGGGCCATGTAAGAGAGGAAATAACAAATGTTGTGTGAAGAGGTTGGTGTTATAATCCACACATGCAGTTCATCGCCTTCACCACTCAGATACCAAGTCCTATGCTCTCGCTGTGGCAGTCAGCAATTTTACCAGTGTTTGTGAAAGTCAAAATCTTCCATTGCCAAAATAAAGCACCGAATTTACCAGTGTTTGTGAAAGTCAAAATCTTCCAGTGCCAAAATAAATTACCGAATTTTAATTGTTACACGATGAGGATGGGATTCGAACCCATGCATGCAGAGCACAATGGATTAGCAGTCCATCGCCTTAACCACTCGGCCACCTCATTCTGTTTTTTAGAAGTTGCAAATGACCTTAAAAGACTGTAGTTGCTGTATGTAAACCCTAGATTGAAATCAATGAAAGTTATGCAGAGCAATGGCAAGGCCATGTGTCGATCCCATCGAGACATTTAACAAATGTTTTGTCAGGCCGAGTGGTCTCCAGTGCTTGATTAAGTGTGTTGAGGTGTCGGTTCAAATCCCACTATTGAGGTTGCCCTTGGTGAAGTTATTCTTCAATACCTGAATCTTATTAGTCGCTCTAGGATTGCGCAGGGATTCTATTTTCATGTGGGGCCATGTAAGAGAGGAAATAACAAATGTTGTGTGAAGAGGTTGGTGTTATAATCCACACATGCAGTTCATCGCCTTCACCACTCAGATACCAAGTCCTGTGCTCTCGCTGTGGCAGTCAGCAATTTTACCAGTGTTTGTGAAAGTCAAAATCTTCCATTGCCAAAATAAAGCACCGAATTTTAATTGTTACACGATGAGATTCTAACCCATGCATGTAGAGCACAATGGATAAGCAGTCCATCGCCTTAACCACTCATCCACCTCATCCTGTTATTTACATGTGGCAAATGACCTTAAAAACCTGTAGTTGCTGTATGTAAACCCTAGATTGAAATCAATGAAAGTTAGGCAGAGCAATGGCAAGGCCATGTGTCGATCCCATCGAGACATTTAACAAATGTTTTGTCAGGCCGAGTGGTCTACAGTGCTTGATTAAGTGTTTTGAGCTGTCGGTTCAAATCCCACCATTGAGGTTGCCCTTGGTGAAGCTATTCTTCAATACCTGAATCTTATTTGTCGCACTAGAATTGGGCAGGGATTCTATTTTCATGTGGGGCCATGTAAGAGAGGAAATAACAAATGTTTTGTGAAGAGGTTGGTGTTATAATCCACGCATGCAGTTCATCGCCTTCACCACTCAGATACCAAGTCCTGTGCTCTCGCTGTGGCAGTCAGCAATTTTACCAGTGTTTGTGAAAGTCAAAATCTTCCAGTGCCAAAATAAATCACTGAATTTTAAGTGTTACACGATGAGGATGGGATTCGAACCCATGCATGCAGAGCACAATGGATTAGCAGTCCATCGCCTTAACCACTCGGCCACCTCATCCTGTTTTTTGGAAGTTGCAAATGACGTTAAAAGACTGTAGTTGCTGTATGTAAACCCTAGATTGAAATCAATGAAAGTTATGCAGAGCAATGGCAAGGCCATGTGTCTATCCCATCGAGACATTTAACAAATGTTTTGTCAGCCCGAGTGGTCTCCAGTGCTTGATTAAGTGTGTTGAGGTGTCGGTTCAAATCCCACTATTGAGGTTGCCCTTGGTGAAGTTATTCTTCAATACCTGAATCTTATTAGTCGCACTAGGATTGTGCAGGGACTCTACATTCATGTGGGGCCATGTAAGAGAGGAAATAACAAATGTTTTGTGAAGAAGTTGGTGTTATAATCCACACATGCAGTTCATCGCCTTCACCACTCAGATACCAAGTCCTGTGCTCTCGCTGTGGCAGTCAGCAATTTTGCCAGTGTTTGTGAAAGTCAAAATCTTCCATTGCCAAAATAAAGCACCGAATTTTAATTGTTACACGATGAGACTCTAACCCATGCATGTAGAGCACAATGGATAAGCAGTCCATCGCCTTAACCACTCATCCACCTCATCCTGTTACTTACATGTGGCAAATGACCTTAAAAACCTGTAGTTGCTGTATGTAAACCCTAGATTGAAATCAATGAAAGTTAGGCAGAGCAATGGCAAGGCCATGTGTCGATCCCATCGAGACATTTAACAAATGTTTTGTCAGGCCGAGTGGTCTCAAGTGCTTGATTAAGTGTTTTGAGCTGTCGGTTCAAATCCCACTATTGAGGTTGCCCTTGGTGAAGCTATTCTTCAATACCTGAATCTTATTAGTCGCACTAGAATTGGGCAGGGATTCTATTTTCATGTGGGGCCATGTAAGAGAGGAAATAACAAATGTTTTGTGAAGAGGTTGGTGTTATAATCCACACATGCAGTTCATCGCCTTCACCACTCAGATACCAAGTCCTGTGCTCTCGCTGTGGCAGTCAGCAATTTTACCAGTGTTTGTGAAAGTCAAAATCTTCCAGTTCCAAAATAAAGCACAACATTTGAATTGTTACTCGATGAGGATGGGATTCGAACCCATGCATGCAGAGCACAATGGATTAGCAGTCCATCGCCTTAACCACTCGGCCACCTCATCCTGTTTTTTGGAAGTTGCAAATGACGTTAAAAGACTGTAGTTGCTGTATGTAAACCCTAGATTGAAATCAATGAAAGTTATGCAGAGCAATGGCAAGGCCATGTGTCTATCCCATCGAGACATTTAACAAATGTTTTGTCAGCCCGAGTGGTCTCCAGTGCTTGATTAAGTGTGTTGAGGTGTCGGTTCAAATCCCACTATTGAGGTTGCCCTTGGTGAAGTTATTCTTCAATACCTGAATCTTATTAGTCGCTCTAGGATTGCGCAGGGATTCTATTTTCATGTGGGGCCATGTAAGAGAGGAAATAACAAATGTTGTGTGAAGAGGTTGGTGTTATAATCCACACATGCAGTTCATCGCCTTCACCACTCAGATACCAAGTCCTGTGCTCTCGCTGTGGCAGTCAGCAATTTTGCCAGTGTTTGTGAAAGTCAAAATCTTCCATTGCCAAAATAAAGCACCGAATTTTAATTGTTACACGATGAGACTCTAACCCATGCATGTAGAGCACAATGGATAAGCAGTCCATCGCCTTAACCACTCATCCACCTCATCCTGTTACTTACATGTGGCAAATGACCTTAAAAACCTGTAGTTGCTGTATGTAAACCCTAGATTGAAATCAATGAAAGTTAGGCAGAGCAATGGCAAGGCCATGTGTCGATCCCATCGAGACATTTAACAAATGTTTTGTCAGGCCGAGTGGTCTCAAGTGCTTGATTAAGTGTTTTGAGCTGTCGGTTCAAATCCCACCATTGAGGTTGCCCTTGGTGAAGCTATTCTTCAATACCTGAATCTTATTTGTCGCACTAGAATTGGGCAGGGATTCTATTTTCATGTGGGGCCATGTAAGAGAGGAAATAACAAATGTTTTGTGAAGAGGTTGGTGTTATAATCCACACATGCAGTTCATCGCCTTCACCACTCAGATACCAAGTCCTGTGCTCTCGCTGTGGCAGTCAGCAATTTTACCAGTGTTTGTGAAAGTCAAAATCTTCCAGTGCCAAAATAAATCACTGAATTTTAATTGTTACACGATGAGGATGGGATTCGAACCCATGCATGCAGAGCACAATGGATTAGCAGTCCATCGCCTTAACCACTCGGCCACCTCATCCTGATTTTTGGAAGTTGCAAATGACCTTAAAAGACTGTAGTTGCTGTATGTAAACCCTAGAATGAAATCAATGAAAGTTAGGCAGAGCAATGGCAAGGCCATGTGTCGATCCCATCGAGACATTTAACAAATGTTTTGTCAGGCCGAGTGGTCTCCAGTGCTTGATTAAGTGTGTTGAGGTGTCGGTTCAAATCCCACTATTGAGGTTGCCCTTGGTGAAGTTATTCTTCAATACCTGAATCTTATTAGTCGCTCTAGGATTGCGCAGGGATTCTATTTTCATGTGGGGCCATGTAAGAGAGGAAATAACAAATGTTGTGTGAAGAGGTTGGTGTTATAATCCACACATGCAGTTCATCGCCTTCACCACTCAGATACCAAGTCCTGTGCTCTCGCTGTGGCAGTCAGCAATTTTACCAGTGTTTGTGAAAGTCAAAATCTTCCAGTGCCAAAATAAATCACTGAATTTTAATTGTTACACGATGAGGATGGGATTCGAACCCATGCATGCAGAGCACAATGGATTAGCAGTCCATCGCCTTAACCACTCGGCCACCTCATCCTGATTTTTGGAAGTTGCAAATGACCTTAAAAGACTGTAGTTGCTGTATGTAAACCCTAGAATGAAATCAATGAAAGTTAGGCAGAGCAATGGCAAGGCCATGTGTCGATCCCATCGAGACATTTAACAAATGTTTTGTCAGGCCGAGTGGTCTCCAGTGCTTGATTAAGTGTGTTGAGGTGTCGGTTCAAATCCCACTATTGAGGTTGCCCTTGGTGAAGTTATTCTTCAATACCTGAATCTTATTAGTCGCACTAGGATTGTGCAGGGACTCTACATTCATGTGGGGCCATGTAAGAGAGGAAATAACAAATGTTTTGTGAAGAGGTTGGTGTTATAATCCACACATGCAGTTCATCGCCTTCACCACTCAGATACCAAGTCCTGTGCTCTCGCTGTGGCAGTCAGCAATTTTACCAGTGTTTGTGAAAGTCAAAATCTTCCAGTGCCAAAATAAAGCACTGAATTTTAATTGTTACACGATGAGGATGGGATTCGAACCCATGCATGCAGAGCACAATGGATTAGCAGTCCATCGCCTTAACCACTCGGCCACCTCATCCTGTTTTTTGGAAGTTGCAAATGACCTTAAAAGACTGTAGTTGCTGTATGTAAACCCTAGATTGAAATCAATGAAAGTTATGCAGAGCAATGGCAAGGCCATGTGTCTATCCCATCGAGACATTTAACAAATGTTTTGTCAGGCCGAGTGGTCTCCAGTGCTTGATTAAGTGTGTTGAGGTGTCGGTTCAAATCCCACTATTGAGGTTGCCCTTGGTGAAGTTATTCTTCAATACCTGAATCTTATTAGTCGCTCTAGGATTGCGCAATGATTCTATTTTCATGTGGGGCCATGTAAGAGAGGAAATAACAAATGTTGTGTGAAGAGGTTGGTGTTACAATCCACACATGCAGTTCATCGCCTTCACCACTCAGATACCAAGTCCTGTGCTCTCGCTGTGGCAGTCAGCAATTTTGCCAGTGTTTGTGAAAGTCAAATTCTTCCAGTGCCATAATAAAGCACATCATTTAAATTGTTACACGATGAGGATGGGATTCGAACCCATGCATGCAGAGCACAATGGATTAGCAGTCCATCGCCTTAACCACTCATCCACCTCATCCTGTTACTTACATGTGGCAAATGACCTTAAAAACCTGTAGTTGCTGTATGTAAACCCTAGATTGAAATCAATGAAAGTTATGCAGAGCAATGGCAAGGCCATGTGTCTATCCCATCGAGACATTTAACAAATGTTTTGTCAGGCCGAGTGGTCTCCAGTGCTTGATTAAGTGTGTTGAGGTGTCGGTTCAAATCCCACTATTGAGGTTGCCCTTGGTGAAGTTGTTCTTCAATACCTGAATCTTATTAGTCGCTCTAGGATTGCGCAGGGATTCTATTTTCATGTGGGGCCATGTAAGAGAGGAAATAACAAATGTTGTGTGAAGAGGTTGGTGTTATAATCCACACATGCAGTTCATCGCCTTCACCACTCAGATACCAAGTCCTGTGCTCTCGCTGTGGCAGTCAGCAATTTTACCAGTGTTTGTGAAAGTCAAAATCTTCCAGTGCCAAAATAAATCACTGAATTTTAATTGTTACACGATGAGGATGGGATTCGAACCCATGCATGCAGAGCACAATGGATTAGCAGTCCATCGCCTTAACCACTCGGCCACCTCATCCTGTTTTTTGGAAGTTGCAAATGACCTTAAAAGACTGTAGTTGCTGTATGTAAACCCTAGATTGAAATCAATGAAAGTTATGCAGAGCAATGGCAAGGCCATGTGTCGATCCCATCGAGACATTTAACAAATGTTTTGTCAGGCCGAGTGGTCTCCAGTGCTTGATTAAGTGTGTTGAGGTGTCGGTTCAAATCCCACTATTGAGGTTGCCCTTGGTGAAGTTATTCTTCAATACCTGAATCTTATTAGTCGCACTAGGATTGTGCAGGGACTCTACATTCATGTGGGGCCATGTAAGAGAGGAAATAACAAATGTTTTGTGAAGAAGTTGGTGTTATAATCCACACATGCAGTTCATCGCCTTCACCACTCAGATACCAAGTCCTGTGCTCTCGCTGTGGCAGTCAGCAATTTTACCAGTGTTTGTGAAAGTCAAAATCTTCCATTGCCAAAATAAAGCACCGAATTTTAATTGTTACACGATGAGATTCGAACCCATGCATGCAGAGCACAATGGATTAGCAGTCCATCGCCTTAACCACTCATCCACCTCATCCTGTTACTTACATGTGGCAAATGACCTTAAAAACCTGTAGTTGCTGTATGTAAACCCTAGATTGAAATCAATGAAAGTTAGGCAGAGCAATGGCAAGGCCATGTGTCTATCCCATCGAGACATTTAACAAATGTTTTGTCAGGCCGAGTGGTCTCCAGTGCTTGATTAAGTGTTTTGAGCTGTCGGTTCAAATCCCACTATTGAGGTTGCCCTTGGTGAAGCTATTCTTCAATACCTGAATCTTATTAGTCGCACTAGGATTGGGCAGGGACTCTACATTCATGTGGGGCCATGTAAGAGAGGAAATAACAAATGTTTTGTGAAGAGGTTGGTGTTATAATCCACACATGCAGTTCATCGCCTTCACCACTCAGATACCAAGTCCTGTGCTCTCGCTGTGGCAGTCAGCAATTTTACCAGTGTTTGTGAAAGTCAAAATCTTCCAGTGCCAAAATAAATCACTGAATTTTAATTGTTACACGATGAGGATGGGATTCGAACCCATGCATGCAGAGCACAATGGATTAGCAGTCCATCGCCTTAACCACTCGGCCACCTCATCCTGATTTTTGGAAGTTGCAAATGACCTTAAAAGACTGTAGTTGCTGTATGTAAACCCTAGAATGAAATCAATGAAAGTTAGGCAGAGCAATGGCAAGGCCATGTGTCGATCACATCGAGACATTTAACAAATGTTTTGTCAGGCCGAGTGGTCTCCAGTGCTTGATTAAGTGTGTTGAGGTGTCGGTTCAAATCCCACTATTGAGGTTGCCCTTGGTGAAGTTATTCTTCAATACCTGAATCTTATTAGTCGCTCTAGGATTGCGCAGGGATTCTATTTTCATGTGGGGCCATGTAAGAGAGGAAATAACAAATGTTGTGTGAAGAGGTTGTTGTTATAATCCACACATGCAGTTCATCGCCTTCACCACTCAGATACCAAGTCCTGTGCTCTCGCTGTGGCAGTCAGCAATTTTGCCAGTGTTTGTGAAAGTCAAAATCTTCCAGTGCCAAAATAAAGCACATCATTTGAATTGTTACTCGATGAGGATGGGATTCGAACCCATGCATGCAGAGCACAATGGATTAGCAGTCCATCGCCTTAACCACTCGGCCACCTCATCCTGTTTTTTGGAAGTTGCAAATGACGTTAAAAGACTGTAGTTGCTGTATGTAAACCCTAGATTGAAATCAATGAAAGTTATGCAGAGCAATGGCAAGGCCATGTGTCTATCCCATCGAGACATTTAACAAATGTTTTGTCAGCCCGAGTGGTCTCCAGTGCTTGATTAAGTGTGTTGAGGTGTCGGTTCAAATCCCACTATTGAGGTTGCCCTTGGTGAAGTTATTCTTCAATTCCTGAATCTTATTAGTCGCACTAGGATTGTGCAGGGACTCTACATTCATGTGGGGCCATGTAAGAGAGGAAATAACAAATGTTTTGTGAAGAAGTTGGTGTTATAATCCACACATGCAGTTCATCGCCTTCACCACTCAGATACCAAGTCCTGTGCTCTCGCTGTGGCAGTCAGCAATTTTACCAGTGTTTTGTGAAAGTCAAAATCTTCCATTGCCAAAATAAAGCACCGAATTTTAATTGTTACACGATGAGATTCTAACTCATGCATGTAGAGCACAATGGATAAGCAGTCCATCGCCTTAACCACTCATCCACCTCATCCTGTTATTTACATGTGGCAAATGACCTTAAAAACCTGTAGTTGCTGTATGTAAACCCTAGATTGAAATCAATGAACGTTAGGCAGAGCAATGGCAAGGCCATGTGTCGATCCCATCGAGACATTTAACAAATGTTTTGTCAGGCCGAGTGGTCTCCAGTGCTTGATTAAGTGTGTTGAGGTGTCGGTTCAAATCCCACTATTGAGGTTGCCCTTGGTGAAGTTATTCTTCAATACCTGAATCTTATTAGTCGCTCTAGGATTGCGCAGGGATTCTATTTTCATGTGGGGCCATGTAAGAGAGGAAATAACAAATGTTGTGTGAAGAGGTTGGTGTTATAATCCACACATGCAGTTCATCGCCTTCACCACTCAGATACCAAGTCCTGTGCTCTCGCTGTGGCAGTCAGCAATTTTGCCAGTGTTTGTGAAAGTCAAAATCTTCCAGTGCCAAAATAAAGCACATCATTTGAATTGTTACTCGATGAGGATGGGATTCGAACCCATGCATGCAGAGCACAATGGATTAGCAGTCCATCGCCTTCACTACTCGGCCACCTCATCCTGTTTTTTGGAAGTTGCAAATAACCTTAAAAGACTGTAGTTGCTGTATGTAAACCCTAGAATGAAATCAATGAAAGTTAGGCAGAGCAATGGCAAGGCCATGTGTCGATCCCATCGAGACATTTAACAAATGTTTTGTCAGGCCGAGTGGTCTCCAGTGCTTGATTAAGTGTGTTGAGGTGTCGGTTCAAATCCCACTATTGAGGTTGCCCTTGGTGAAGTTATTCTTCAATACCTGAATCTTATTAGTCGCTCTAGGATTGCGCAGGGATTCTATTTTCATGTGGGGCCATGTAAGAGAGGAAATAACAAATGTTGTGTGAAGAAGTTGGTGTTATAATCCACACATGCAGTTCATCGCCTTCACCACTCAGATACCAAGTCCTGTGCTCTCGCTGTGGCAGTCAGCAATTTTGCCAGTGTTTGTGAAAGTCAAAATCTTCCATTGCCAAAATAAAGCACCGAATTTTAATTGTTACACGATGAGACTCTAACCCATGCATGTAGAGCACAATGGATAAGCAGTCCATCGCCTTAACCACTCATCCACCTCATCCTGTTACTTACATGTGGCAAATGACCTTAAAAACCTGTAGTTGCTGTATGTAAACCCTAGATTGAAATCAATGAAAGTTAGGCAGAGCAATGGCAAGGCCATGTGTCGATCCCATCGAGACATTTAACAAATGTTTTGTCAGGCCGAGTGGTCTCAAGTGCTTGATTAAGTGTTTTAAACTGTCGGTTCAAATCCCACTATTGAGGTTGCCCTTGGTGAAGCTATTCTTCAATACCTGAATCTTATTAGTCGCACTAGAATTGGGCAGGGATTCTATTTTCATGTGGGGCCATGTAAGAGAGGAAATAACAAATGTTTTGTGAAGAGGTTGGCGTTATAATCCACACATGCAGTTCATCGCCTTCACCACTCAGATACCAAGTCCTGTGCTCTCGCTGTGGCAGTCAGCAATATTACCAGTGTTTGTGAAAGTCAAAATCTTCCAGTTCCAAAATAAAGCACAACATTTTAATTGTTACACGATGAGGATGGGATTCGAACCCATGCATGCAGAGCACAATGGATTAGCAGTCCATCGCCTTAACCACTCGGCCACCTCATCCTGTTTTTTGGAAGTTGCAAATGACGTTAAAAGACTGTAGTTGCTGTATGTAAACCCTAGATTGAAATCAATGAAAGTTATGCAGAGCAATGGCAAGGCCATGTGTCTATCCCATCGAGACATTTAACAAATGTTTTGTCAGCCCGAGTGGTCTCCAGTGCTTGATTAAGTGTGTTGAGGTGTCGGTTCAAATCCCACTATTGAGGTTGCCCTTGGTGAAGTTATTCTTCAATTCCTGAATCTTATTAGTCGCACTAGGATTGTGCAGGGACTCTACATTCATGTGGGGCCATGTAAGAGAGGAAATAACAAATGTTTTGTGAAGAAGTTGGTGTTATAATCCACACATGCAGTTCATCGCCTTCACCACTCAGATACCAAGTCCTGTGCTCTCGCTGTGGCAGTCAGCAATTTTACCAGTGTTTTGTGAAAGTCAAAATCTTCCATTGCCAAAATAAAGCACCGAATTTTAATTGTTACACGATGAGATTCTAACTCATGCATGTAGAGCACAATGGATAAGCAGTCCATCGCCTTAACCACTCATCCACCTCATCCTGTTATTTACATGTGGCAAATGACCTTAAAAACCTGTAGTTGCTGTATGTAAACCCTAGATTGAAATCAATGAACGTTAGGCAGAGCAATGGCAAGGCCATGTGTCGATCCCATCGAGACATTTAACAAATGTTTTGTCAGGCCGAGTGGTCTCCAGTGCTTGATTAAGTGTGTTGAGGTGTCGGTTCAAATCCCACTATTGAGGTTGCCCTTGGTGAAGTTATTCTTCAATACCTGAATCTTATTAGTCGCTCTAGGATTGCGCAGGGATTCTATTTTCATGTGGGGCCATGTAAGAGAGGAAATAACAAATGTTGTGTGAAGAGGTTGGTGTTATAATCCACACATGCAGTTCATCGCCTTCACCACTCAGATACCAAGTCCTGTGCTCTCGCTGTGGCAGTCAGCAATTTTGCCAGTGTTTGTGAAAGTCAAAATCTTCCAGTGCCAAAATAAAGCACATCATTTGAATTGTTACTCGATGAGGATGGGATTCGAACCCATGCATGCAGAGCACAATGGATTAGCAGTCCATCGCCTTAACCACTCGGCCACCTCATCCTGTTTTTTGGAAGTTGCAAATGACCTTAAAAGACTGTAGTTGCTGTATGTAAACCCTAGATTGAAATCAATGAAAGTTATGCAGAGCAATGGCAAGGCCATGTGTCTATCCCATCGAGACATTTAACAAATGTTTTGTCAGGCCGAGTGGTCTCCAGTGCTTGATTAAGTGTGTTGAGGTGTCGGTTCAAATCCCACTATTGAGGTTGCCCTTGGTGAAGTTATTCTTCAATACCTGAATCTTATTAGTCGCACTAGGATTGTGCAGGGACTCTACATTCATGTGGGGCCATGTAAGAGAGGAAATAACAAATGTTTTGTGAAGAAGTTGGTGTTATAATCCACACATGCAGTTCATCGCCTTCACCACTCAGATACCAAGTCCTGTGCTCTCGCTGTGGCAGTCAGCAATTTTACCAGTGTTTGTGAAAGTCAAAATCTTCCATTGCCAAAATAAAGCACCGAATTTTAATTGTTACACGATGAGATTCTAACCCATGCATGTAGAGCACAATGGATAAGCAGTCCATCGCCTTAACCACTCATCCACCTCATCCTGTTATTTACATGTGGCAAATGACCTTAAAAACCTGTAGTTGCTGTATGTAAACCCTAGATTGAAATCAATGAAAGTTAGGCAGAGCAATGGCAAGGCCATGTGTCGATCCCATCGAGACATTTAACAAATGTTTTGTCAGGCCGAGTGGTCTCCAGTGCTTGATTAAGTGTGTTGAGGTGTCGGTTCAAATCCCACTATTGAGGTTGCCCTTGGTGAAGTTATTCTTCAATACCTGAATCTTATTAGTCGCTCTAGGATTGCGCAGGGATTCTATTTTCATGTGGGGCCATGTAAGAGAGGAAATAACAAATGTTGTGTGAAGAGGTTGGTGTTATAATCCACACATGCAGTTCATCGCCTTCACCACTCAGATACCAAGTCCTGTGCTCTCGCTGTGGCAGTCAGCAATTTTACCAGTGTTTGTGAAAGTCAAAATCTTCCAGTGCCAAAATAAAGCACATCATTTTAATTGTTACTCGATGAGGATGGGATTCGAACCCATGCATGCAGAGCACAATGGATTAGCAGTCCATCGCCTTAACCACTCGGCCACCTCATCCTGTTTTTTGGAAGTTGCAAATAACCTTAAAAGACTGTAGTTGCTGTATGTAAACCCTAGAATGAAATCAATGAAAGTTAGGCAGAGCAATGGCAAGGCCATGTGTCTATCCCATCGAGACATTTAACAAATGTTTTGTCAGCCCGAGTGGTCTCCAGTGCTTGATTAAGTGTGTTGAGGTGTCGGTTCAAATCCCACTATTGAGGTTGCCCTTGGTGAAGTTATTCTTCAATACCTGAATCTTATTAGTCGCACTAGGATTGTGCAGGGACTCTACATTCATGTGGGGCCATGTAAGAGAGGAAATAACAAATGTTTTGTGAAGAAGTTGGTGTTATAATCCACACATGCAGTTCATCGCCTTCACCACTCAGATACCAAGTCCTGTGCTCTCGCTGTGGCAGTCAGCAATTTTACCAGTGTTTGTGAAAGTCAAAATCTTCCAGTGCCAAAATAAAGCACATCATTTGAATTGTTACTCGATGAGGATGGGATTCGAACCCATGCATGCAGAGCACAATGGATTAGCAGTCCATCGCCTTAACCACTCGGCCACCTCATCCTGTTTTTTGGAAGTTGCAAATTACCTTAAAAGACTGTAGTTGCTGTATGTAAACCCTAGATTGAAATCAATGAAAGTTATGCAGAGCAATGGCAAGGCCATGTGTCTATCCCATCGAGACATTTAACAAATGTTTTGTCAGGCCGAGTGGTCTCCAGTGCTTGATTAAGTGTGTTGAGGTGTCGGTTCAAATCCCACTATTGAGGTTGCCCTTGGTGAAGTTATTCTTCAATACCTGAATCTTATTAGTCGCTCTAGGACTGCGCAGGGATTCTATTTTCATGTGGGGCCATGTAAGAGAGGAAATAACAAATGTTTTGTGAAGAGGTTGGCGTTATAATCCACACATGCAGTTCATCGCCTTCACCACTCAGATACCAAGTCCTGTGCTCTCGCTGTGGCAGTCAGCAATTTTGCCAGTGTTTGTGAAAGTCAAAATCTTCCATTGCCAAAATAAAGCACCGAATTTTAATTGTTACACGATGAGACTCTAACCCATGCATGTAGAGCACAATGGATAAGCAGTCCATCGCCTTAACCACTCATCCACCTCATCCTGTTACTTACATGTGGCAAATGACCTTAAAAACCTGTAGTTGCTGTATGTAAACCCTAGATTGAAATCAATGAAAGTTAGGCAGAGCAATGGCAAGGCCATGTGTCGATCCCATCGAGACATTTAACAAATGTTTTGTCAGGCCGAGTGGTCTCCAGTGCTTGATTAAGTGTGTTGAGGTGTCGGTTCAAATCCCACTATTGAGGTTGCCCTTGGTGAAGTTATTCTTCAATACCTGAATCTTATTAGTCGCTCTAAGATTGCGCAGGGATTCTATTTTCATGTGGGGCCATGTAAGAGAGGAAATAACAAATGTTGTGTGAAGAGGTTGGTGTTATAATCCACACATGCAGTTCATCGCCTTCACCACTCAGATACCAAGTCCTGTGCTCTCGCTGTGGCAGTCAGCAATTTTACCAGTGTTTGTGAAAGTCAAAATCTTCCAGTGCCAAAATAAAGCACAATTTTAATTGTTACACGATGAGGATGGGATTCGAACCCATGCATGCAGAGCACAATGGATTAGCAGACCATCGCCTTAACCACTCGGCCACCTCATCCTGTTTTTTGGAAGTTGCAAATGACCTTAAAAGACTGTAGTTGCTGTATGTAAACCCTAGAATGAAATCAATGAAAGTTAGGCAGAGCAATGGCAAGGCCATGTGTCGATCCCATCGAGACATTTAACAAATGTTTTGTCAGGCCGAGTGGTCTCCAGTGCTTGATTAAGTGTGTTGAGGTGTCGGTTCAAATCCCACTATTGAGGTTGCCCTTGGTGAAGTTATTCTTCAATACCTGAATCTTATTAGTCGCTCTAGGATTGCGCAGGGATTCTATTTTCATGTGGGGCCATGTAAGAGAGGAAATAACAAATGTTGTGTGAAGAGGTTGGTGTTATAATCCACACATGCAGTTCATCGCCTTCACCACTCAGATACCAAGTCCTGTGCTCTCGCTGTGGCAGTCAGCAATTTTGCCAGTGTTTGTGAAAGTCAAAATCTTCCAGTGCCAAAATAAAGCACATCATTTGAATTGTTACTCGATGAGGATGGGATTCGAACCCATGCATGCAGAGCACAATGGATTAGCAGTCCATCGCCTTAACCACTCGGCCACCTCATCCTGATTTTTGGAAGTTGCAAATGACCTTAAAAGACTGTAGTTGCTGTATGTAAACCCTAGATTGAAATCAATGAAAGTTAGGCAGAGCAATGGCAAGGCCATGTGTCGATCCCATCGAGACATTTAACAAATGTTTTGTCAGGCCGAGTGGTCTCCAGTGCTTGATTAAGTGTGTTGAGGTGTCGGTTCAAATCCCACTATTGAGGTTGCCCTTGGTGAAGTTATTCTTCAATACCTGAATCTTATTAGTCGCTCTAGGATTGCGCAGGGATTCTATTTTCATGTGGGGCCATGTAAGAGAGGAAATAACAAATGTTGTGTGAAGAGGTTGGTGTTATAATCCACACATGCAGTTCATCGCCTTCACCACTCAGATACCAAGTCCTGTGCTCTCGCTGTGGCAGTCAGCAATTTTGCCAGTGTTTGTGAAAGTCAAAATCTTCCATTGCCAAAATAAAGCACCGAATTTTAATTGTTACACGATGAGACTCTAACCCATGCATGTAGAGCACAATGGATAAGCAGTCCATCGCCTTAACCACTCATCCACCTCATCCTGTTACTTACATGTGGCAAATGACCTTAAAAACCTGTAGTTGCTGTATGTAAACCCTAGATTGAAATCAATGAAAGTTAGGCAGAGCAATGGCAAGGCCATGTGTCGATCCCATCGAGACATTTAACAAATGTTTTGTCAGGCCGAGTGGTCTCAAGTGCTTGATTAAGTGTTTTGAGCTGTCGGTTCAAATCCCACCATTGAGGTTGCCCTTGGTGAAGCTATTCTTCAATACCTGAATCTTATTAGTCGCACTAGGATTGGGCAGGGATTCTATTTTCATGTGGGGCCATGTAAGAGAGGAAATAACAAATGTTTTGTGAAGAGGTTGGTGTTATAATCCACACATGCAGTTCATCGCCTTCACCACTCAGATACCAAGTCCTGTGCTCTCGCTGTGGCAGTCAGCAATTTTACCAGTGTTTGTGAAAGTCAAAATCTTCCAGTGCCAAAATAAATCACTGAATTTTAATTGTTACACGATGAGGATGGGATTCGAACCCATGCATGCAGAGCACAATGGATTAGCAGTCCATCCCCTTAACCACTCGGCCACCTCATCCTGTTTTTTGGAAGTTGCAAATGACCTTAAAAGACTGTAGTTGCTGTATGTAAACCCTAGAATGAAATCAATGAAAGTTAGGCAGAGCAATGGCAAGGCCATGTGTCGATCCCATCGAGACATTTAACAAATGTTTTGTCAGCCCGAGTGGTCTCCAGTGCTTGATTAAGTGTGTTGAGGTGTCGGTTCAAATCCCACTATTGAGGTTGCCCTTGGTGAAGCTATTCTTCAATACCTGAATCGTATTAGTCGCACTAGGATTGTGCAGGGACTCTACATTCATGTGGGGCCATGTAAGAGAGGAAATAACAAATGTTTTGTGAAGAAGTTGGTGTTATAATCCACACATGCAGTTCATCGCCTTCACCACTCAGATACCAAGTCCTGTGCTCTCGCTGTGGCAGTCAGCAATTTTACCAGTGTTTGTGAAAGTCAAAATCTTCCATTGCCAAAATAAAGCACCGAATTTTAATTGTTACACGATGAGATTCTAACCCATGCATGTAGAGCACAATGGATAAGCAGTCCATCGCCTTAACCACTCATCCACCTCATCCTGTTATTTACATGTGGCAAATGACCTTAAAAACCTGTAGTTGCTGTATGTAAACCCTAGATTGAAATCAATGAAAGTTAGGCAGAGCAATGGCAAGGCCATGTGTCTATCCCATCGAGACATTTAACAAATGTTTTGTCAGCCCGAGTGGTCTCCAGTGCTTGATTAAGTGTGTTGAGGTGTCGGTTCAAATCCCACTATTGAGGTTGCCCTTGGTGAAGTTATTCTTCAATACCTGAATCTTATTAGTCGCTCTAGGATTGCGCAGGGATTCTATTTTCATGTGGGGCCATGTAAGAGAGGAAATAACAAATGTTGTGTGAAGAGGTTGGTGTTATAATCCACACATGCAGTTCATCGCCTTCACCACTCAGATACCAAGTCCTGTGCTCTCGCTGTGGCAGTCAGCAATTTTGCCAGTGTTTGTGAAAGTCAAAATCTTCCATTGCCAAAATAAAGCACCGAATTTTAATTGTTACACGATGAGACTCTAACCCATGCATGTAGAGCACAATGGATAAGCAGTCCATCGCCTTAACCACTCATCCACCTCATCCTGTTACTTACATGTGGCAAATGACCTTAAAAACCTGTAGTTGCTGTATGTAAACCCTAGATTGAAATCAATGAAAGTTAGGCAGAGCAATGGCAAGGCCATGTGTCGATCCCATCGAGACATTTAACAAATGTTTTGTCAGGCCGAGTGGTCTCAAGTGCTTGATTAAGTGTTTTGAGCTGTCGGTTCAAATCCCACCATTGAGGTTGCCCTTGGTGAAGCTATTCTTCAATACCTGAATCTTATTAGTCGCACTAGAATTGGGCAGGGATTCTATTTTCATGTGGGGCCATGTAAGAGAGGAAATAACAAATGTTTTGTGAAGAGGTTGGTGTTATAATCCACACATGCAGTTCATCGCCTTCACCACTCAGATACCAAGTCCTGTGCTCTCGCTGTGGCAGTCAGCAATTTTACCAGTGTTTGTGAAAGTCAAAATCTTCCAGTGCCAAAATAAATCACTGAATTTTAATTGTTACACGATGAGGATGGGATTCGAACCCATGCATGCAGAGCACAATGGATTAGCAGTCCATCGCCTTAACCACTCGGCCACCTCATCCTGATTTTTGGAAGTTGCAAATGACCTTAAAAGACTGTAGTTGCTGTATGTAAACCCTAGAATGAAATCAATGAAAGTTAGGCAGAGCAATGGCAAGGCCATGTGTCGATCCCATCGAGACATTTAACAAATGTTTTGTCAGCCCGAGTGGTCTCCAGTGCTTGATTAAGTGTGTTGAGGTGTCGGTTCAAATCCCACTATTGAGGTTGCCCTTGGTGAAGTTATTCTTCAATACCTGAATCTTATTAGTCGCACTAGGATTGTGCAGGGACTCTACATTCATGTGGGGCCATGTAAGAGAGGAAATAACAAATGTTTTGTGAAGAAGTTGGTGTTATAATCCACACATGCAGTTCATCGCCTTCACCACTCAGATACCAAGTCCTGTGCTCTCGCTGTGGCAGTCAGCAATTTTACCAGTGTTTGTGAAAGTCAAAATCTTCCATTGCCAAAATAAAGCACCGAATTTTAATTGTTACACGATGAGATTCTAACCCATGCATGTAGAGCACAATGGATAAGCAGTCCATCGCCTTAACCACTCATCCACCTCATCCTGTTATTTACATGTGGCAAATGACCTTAAAAACCTGTAGTTGCTGTATGTAAACCCTAGATTGAAATCAATGAAAGTTAGGCAGAGCAATGGCAAGGCCATGTGTCGATCCCATCGAGACATTTAACAAATGTTTTGTCAGGCCGAGTTGTCTCCAGTGCTTGATTAAGTGTGTTGAGGTGTCGGTTCAAATCCCACTATTGAGGTTGCCCTTGGTGAAGTTATTCTTCAATACCTGAATCTTATTAGTCGCTCTAGGATTGCGCAGGGATTCTATTTTCATGTGGGGCCATGTAAGAGAGGAAATAACAAATGTTGTGTGAAGAGGTTGGTGTTATAATCCACACATGCAGTTCATCGCCTTCACCACTCAGATACCAAGTCCTGTGCTCTCGCTGTGGCAGTCAGCAATTTTGCCAGTGTTTGTGAAAGTCAAAATCTTCCAGTGCCAAAATAAAGCACATCATTTGAATTGTTACTCGATGAGGATGGGATTCGAACCCATGCATGCAGAGCACAATGGATTAGCAGTCCATCGCCTTAACCACTCGGCCACCTCATCCTGTTTTTTGGAAGTTGCAAATGACGTTAAAAGACTGTAGTTGCTGTATGTAAACCCTAGATTGAAATCAATGAAAGTTATGCAGAGCAATGGCAAGGCCATGTGTCTATCCCATCGAGACATTTAACAAATGTTTTGTCAGCCCGAGTGGTCTCCAGTGCTTGATTAAGTGTGTTGAGGTGTCGGTTCAAATCCCACTATTGAGGTTGCCCTTGGTGAAGTTATTCTTCAATACCTGAATCTTATTAGTCGCTCTAGGATTGCGCAGGGATTCTATTTTCATGTGGGGCCATGTAAGAGAGGAAATAACAAATGTTGTGTGAAGAGGTTGGTGTTATAATCCACACATGCAGTTCATCGCCTTCACCACTCAGATACCAAGTCCTGTGCTCTCGCTGTGGCAGTCAGCAATTTTGCCAGTGTTTGTGAAAGTCAAAATCTTCCATTGCCAAAATAAAGCACCGAATTTTAATTGTTACACGATGAGACTCTAACCCATGCATGTAGAGCACAATGGATAAGCAGTCCATCGCCTTAACCACTCATCCACCTCATCCTGTTACTTACATGTGGCAAATGACCTTAAAAACCTGTAGTTGCTGTATGTAAACCCTAGATTGAAATCAATGAAAGTTAGGCAGAGCAATGGCAAGGCCATGTGTCGATCCCATCGAGACATTTAACAAATGTTTTGTCAGGCCGAGTGGTCTCAAGTGCTTGATTAAGTGTTTTGAGCTGTCGGTTCAAATCCCACCATTGAGGTTGCCCTTGGTGAAGCTATTCTTCAATACCTGAATCTTATTTGTCGCACTAGAATTGGGCAGGGATTCTATTTTCATGTGGGGCCATGTAAGAGAGGAAATAACAAATGTTTTGTGAAGAGGTTGGTGTTATAATCCACACATGCAGTTCATCGCCTTCACCACTCAGATACCAAGTCCTGTGCTCTCGCTGTGGCAGTCAGCAATTTTACCAGTGTTTGTGAAAGTCAAAATCTTCCAGTGCCAAAATAAATCACTGAATTTTAATTGTTACACGATGAGGATGGGATTCGAACCCATGCATGCAGAGCACAATGGATTAGCAGTCCATCGCCTTAACCACTCGGCCACCTCATCCTGATTTTTGGAAGTTGCAAATGACCTTAAAAGACTGTAGTTGCTGTATGTAAACCCTAGAATGAAATCAATGAAAGTTAGGCAGAGCAATGGCAAGGCCATGTGTCGATCCCATCGAGACATTTAACAAATGTTTTGTCAGCCCGAGTGGTCTCCAGTGCTTGATTAAGTGTGTTGAGGTGTCGGTTCAAATCCCACTATTGAGGTTGCCCTTGGTGAAGTTATTCTTCAATACCTGAATCTTATTAGTCGCACTAGGATTGTGCAGGGACTCTACATTCATGTGGGGCCATGTAAGAGAGGAAATAACAAATGTTTTGTGAAGAAGTTGGTGTTATAATCCACACATGCAGTTCATCGCCTTCACCACTCAGATACCAAGTCCTGTGCTCTCGCTGTGGCAGTCAGCAATTTTACCAGTGTTTGTGAAAGTCAAAATCTTCCATTGCCAAAATAAAGCACCGAATTTTAATTGTTACACGATGAGATTCTAACCCATGCATGTAGAGCACAATGGATAAGCAGTCCATCGCCTTAACCACTCATCCACCTCATCCTGTTATTTACATGTGGCAAATGACCTTAAAAACCTGTAGTTGCTGTATGTAAACCCTAGATTGAAATCAATGAAAGTTAGGCAGAGCAATGGCAAGGCCATGTGTCGATCCCATCGAGACATTTAACAAATGTTTTGTCAGGCCGAGTGGTCTCCAGTGCTTGATTAAGTGTGTTGAGGTGTCGGTTCAAATCCCACTATTGAGGTTGCCCTTGGTGAAGTTATTCTTCAATACCTGAATCTTATTAGTCGCTCTAGGATTGCGCAGGGATTCTATTTTCATGTGGGGCCATGTAAGAGAGGAAATAACAAATGTTGTGTGAAGAGGTTGGTGTTATAATCCACACATGCAGTTCATCGCCTTCACCACTCAGATACCAAGTCCTGTGCTCTCGCTGTGGCAGTCAGCAATTTTGCCAGTGTTTGTGAAAGTCAAAATCTTCCAGTGCCAAAATAAAGCACATCATTTTAATTGTTACTCGATGAGGATGGGATTCGAACCCATGCATGCAGAGCACAATGGATTAGCAGTCCATCGCCTTAACCACTCGGCCACCTCATCCTGTTTTTTGTAAGTTGCAAATGACCTTAAAAGACTGTAGTTGCTGTATGTAAACCCTAGATTGAAATCAATGAAAGTTAGGCAGAGCAATGGCAAGGCCATGTGTCGATCCCATCGAGACATTTAACAAATGTTTTGTCAGGCCGAGTGGTCTCCAGTGCTTGATTAAGTGTGTTGAGGTGTCGGTTCAAATCCCACTATTGAGGTTGCCCTTGGTGAAGTTATTCTTCAATACCTGAATCTTATTAGTCGCTCTAGGATTGCGCAGGGATTCTATTTTCATGTGGGGCCATGTAAGAGAGGAAATAACAAATGTTGTGTGAAGAGGTTGGTGTTATAATCCACACATGCAGTTCATCGCCTTCACCACTCAGATACCAAGTCCTGTGCTCTCGCTGTGGCAGTCAGCAATTTTGCCAGTGTTTGTGAAAGTCAAAATCTTCCAGATTCTAACTCATGCCAAAATAAAGCACATGTTATTTCATTTGAAAGTCAAAATTGTTACGAATTTTAATTGTTACACGATGAGGATGGGATTCGAACCCATGCATGCAGAGCACAATGGATTAGCAGTCCATCGCCTTAACCACTCGGCCACCTCATCCTGTTTTTTAGAAGTTGCAAATGACCTTAAAAGACTGTAGTTGCTGTATGTAAACCCTAGATTGAAATCAATGAAAGTTATGCAGAGCAATGGCAAGGCCATGTGTCGATCCCATCGAGACATTTAACAAATGTTTTGTCAGGCCGAGTGGTCTCCAGTGCTTGATTAAGTGTGTTGAGGTGTCGGTTCAAATCCCACTATTGAGGTTGCCCTTGGTGAAGTTATTCTTCAATACCTGAATCTTATTAGTCGCTCTAGGATTGCGCAGGGATTCTATTTTCATGTGGGGCCATGTAAGAGAGGAAATAACAAATGTTGTGTGAAGAGGTTGGTGTTATAATCCACACATGCAGTTCATCGCCTTCACCACTCAGATACCAAGTCCTGTGCTCTCGCTGTGGCAGTCAGCAATTTTGCCAGTGTTTGTGAAAGTCAAAATCTTCCAGTGCCAAAATAAAGCACTGAATTTTAATTGTTACTCGATGAGGATGGGATTCGAACCCATGCATGCAGAGCACAATGGATTAGCAGTCCATCGCCTTAACCACTCGGCCACCTCATCCTGTTTTTTTAAGTTGCAAATGACCTTAAAAGACTGTAGTTGCTGTATGTAAACCCTAGATTGAAATCAATGAAAGTTAGGCAGAGCAATGGCAAGGCCATGTGTCGATCCCATCGAGACATTTAACAAATGTTTTGTCAGGCCGAGTGGTCTCCAGTGCTTGATTAAGTGTGTTGAGGTGTCGGTTCAAATCCCACTATTGAGGTTGCCCTTGGTGAAGTTATTCTTCAATACCTGAATCTTATTAGTCGCTCTAGGACTGCGCAGGGATTCTATTTTCATGTGGGGCCATGTAAGAGAGGAAATAACAAATGTTTTGTGAAGAGGTTGGCGTTATAATCCACACATGCAGTTCATCGCCTTCACCACTCAGATACCAAGTCCTGTGCTCTCGCTGTGGCAGTCAGCAATTTTGCCAGTGTTTGTGAAAGTCAAAATCTTCCAGTGCCAAAATAAAGCACATCATTTGAATTGTTACACGATGAGGATGGGATTCGAACCCATGCATGCAGAGCACAATGGATTAGCAGTCCATCGCCTTAACCACTCGGCCACCTCATCCTGTTTTTTGGAAGTTGCAAATGACCTTAAAAGACTGTAGTTGCTGTATGTAAACCCTAGATTGAAATCAATGAAAGTTATGCAGAGCAATGGCAAGGCCATGTGTCTATCCCATCGAGACATTTAACAAATGTTTTGTCAGGCCGAGTGGTCTCCAGTGCTTGATTAAGTGTGTTGAGGTGTCGGTTCAAATCCCACTATTGAGGTTGCCCTTGGTGAAGTTATTCTTCAATACCTGAATCTTATTAGTCGCTCTAGGATTGCGCAGGGATTCTATTTTCATGTGGGGCCATGTAAGAGAGGAAATAACAAATGTTGTGTGAAGAGGTTGGTGTTATAATCCACACATGCAGTTCATCGCCTTCACCACTCAGATACCAAGTCCTGTGCTCTCGCTGTGGCAGTCAGCAATTTTGCCAGTGTTTGTGAAAGTCAAAATCTTCCATTGCCAAAATAAAGCACCGAATTTTAATTGTTACACGATGAGATTCTAACCCATGCATGTAGAGCACAATGGATAAGCAGTCCATCGCCTTAACCACTCATCCACCTCATCCTGTTTTTTACATGTGGCAAATGACCTTAAAAACCTGTAGTTGCTGTATGTAAACCCTAGATTGAAATCAATGAAAGTTAGGCAGAGCAATGGCAAGGCCATGTGTCGATCCCATCGAGACATTTAACAAATGTTTTGTCAGGCCGAGTGGTCTCCAGTGCTTGATTAAGTGTGTTGAGGTGTCGGTTCAAATCCCACTATTGAGGTTGCCCTTGGTGAAGTTATTCTTCAATACCTGAATCTTATTAGTCGCTCTAGGATTGCGCAGGGATTCTATTTTCATGTGGGGCCATGTAAGAGAGGAAATAACAAATGTTGTGTGAAGAGGTTGGTGTTATAATCCACACATGCAGTTCATCGCCTTCACCACTCAGATACCAAGTCCTGTGCTCTCGCTGTGGCAGTCAGCAATTTTGCCAGTGTTTGTGAAAGTCAAAATCTTCCAGTGCCAAAATAAAGCACATCATTTTAATTGTTACTCGATGAGGATGGGATTCGAACCCATGCATGCAGAGCACAATGGATTAGCAGTCCATCGCCTTAACCACTCGGCCACCTCATCCTGTTTTTTGGAAGTTGCAAATGACCTTAAAAGACTGTAGTTGCTGTATGTAAACCCTAGAATGAAATCAATGAAAGTTAGGCAGAGCAATGGCAAGGCCATGTGTCGATCCCATCGAGACATTTAACAAATGTTTTGTCAGGCCGAGTGGTCTCCAGTGCTTGATTAAGTGTGTTGAGGTGTCGGTTCAAATCCCACTATTGAGGTTGCCCTTGGTGAAGTTATTCTTCAATACCTGAATCTTATTAGTCGCTCTAGGATTGCGCAGGGATTCTATTTTCATGTGGGGCCATGTAAGAGAGGAAATAACAAATGTTGTGTGAAGAGGTTGGTGTTATAATCCACACATGCAGTTCATCGCCTTCACCACTCAGATACCAAGTCCTGTGCTCTCGCTGTGGCAGTCAGCAATTTTGCCAGTGTTTGTGAAAGTCAAAATCTTCCAGTGCCAAAATAAAGCACATCATTTGAATTGTTACTCGATGAGGATGGGATTCGAACCCATGCATGCAGAGCACAATGGATTAGCAGTCCATCGCCTTAACCACTCGGCCACCTCATCCTGTTTTTTGGAAGTTGCAAATGACCTTAAAAGACTGTAGTTGCTGTATGTAAACCCTAGATTGAAATCAATGAAAGTTAGGCAGAGCAATGGCAAGGCCATGTGTCGATCCCATCGAGACATTTAACAAATGTTTTGTCAGGCCGAGTGGTCTCCAGTGCTTGATTAAGTGTGTTGAGGTGTCGGTTCAAATCCCACTATTGAGGTTGCCCTTGGTGAAGTTATTCTTCAATACCTGAATCTTATTAGTCGCTCTAGGATTGCGCAGGGATTCTATTTTCATGTGGGGCCATGTAAGAGAGGAAATAACAAATGTTGTGTGAAGAGGTTGGTGTTATAATCCACACATGCAGTTCATCGCCTTCACCACTCAGATACCAAGTCCTGTGCTCTCGCTGTGGCAGTCAGCAATTTTGCCAGTGTTTGTGAAAGTCAAAATCTTCCAGTGCCAAAATAAAGCACATCATTTGAATTGTTACTCGATGAGGATGGGATTCGAACCCATGCATGCAGAGCACAATGGATTAGCAGTCCATCGCCTTAACCACTCGGCCACCTCATCCTGTTTTTTGGAAGTTGCAAATGACGTTAAAAGACTGTAGTTGCTGTATGTAAACCCTAGATTGAAATCAATGAAAGTTATGCAGAGCAATGGCAAGGCCATGTGTCTATCCCATCGAGACATTTAACAAATGTTTTGTCAGCCCGAGTGGTCTCCAGTGCTTGATTAAGTGTGTTGAGGTGTCGGTTCAAATCCCACTATTGAGGTTGCCCTTGGTGAAGTTATTCTTCAATACCTGAATCTTATTAGTCGCTCTAGGATTGCGCAGGGATTCTATTTTCATGTGGGGCCATGTAAGAGAGGAAATAACAAATGTTGTGTGAAGAGGTTGGTGTTATAATCCACACATGCAGTTCATCGCCTTCACCACTCAGATACCAAGTCCTGTGCTCTCGCTGTGGCAGTCAGCAATTTTGCCAGTGTTTGTGAAAGTCAAAATCTTCCATTGCCAAAATAAAGCACCGAATTTTAATTGTTACACGATGAGACTCTAACCCATGCATGTAGAGCACAATGGATAAGCAGTCCATCGCCTTAACCACTCATCCACCTCATCCTGTTACTTACATGTGGCAAATGACCTTAAAAACCTGTAGTTGCTGTATGTAAACCCTAGATTGAAATCAATGAAAGTTAGGCAGAGCAATGGCAAGGCCATGTGTCGATCCCATCGAGACATTTAACAAATGTTTTGTCAGGCCGAGTGGTCTCAAGTGCTTGATTAAGTGTTTTGAGCTGTCGGTTCAAATCCCACCATTGAGGTTGCCCTTGGTGAAGCTATTCTTCAATACCTGAATCTTATTTGTCGCACTAGAATTGGGCAGGGATTCTATTTTCATGTGGGGCCATGTAAGAGAGGAAATAACAAATGTTTTGTGAAGAGGTTGGTGTTATAATCCACACATGCAGTTCATCGCCTTCACCACTCAGATACCAAGTCCTGTGCTCTCGCTGTGGCAGTCAGCAATTTTACCAGTGTTTGTGAAAGTCAAAATCTTCCAGTGCCAAAATAAATCACTGAATTTTAATTGTTACACGATGAGGATGGGATTCGAACCCATGCATGCAGAGCACAATGGATTAGCAGTCCATCGCCTTAACCACTCGGCCACCTCATCCTGATTTTTGGAAGTTGCAAATGACCTTAAAAGACTGTAGTTGCTGTATGTAAACCCTAGAATGAAATCAATGAAAGTTAGGCAGAGCAATGGCAAGGCCATGTGTCGATCCCATCGAGACATTTAACAAATGTTTTGTCAGGCCGAGTGGTCTCCAGTGCTTGATTAAGTGTGTTGAGGTGTCGGTTCAAATCCCACTATTGAGGTTGCCCTTGGTGAAGTTATTCTTCAATACCTGAATCTTATTAGTCGCTCTAGGATTGCGCAGGGATTCTATTTTCATGTGGGGCCATGTAAGAGAGGAAATAACAAATGTTGTGTGAAGAGGTTGGTGTTATAATCCACACATGCAGTTCATCGCCTTCACCACTCAGATACCAAGTCCTGTGCTCTCGCTGTGGCAGTCAGCAATTTTGCCAGTGTTTGTGAAAGTCAAAATCTTCCAGTGCCAAAATAAAGCACATCATTTGAATTGTTACTCGATGAGGATGGGATTCGAACCCATGCATGCAGAGCACAATGGATTAGCAGTCCATCGCCTTAACCACTCGGCCACCTCATCCTGTTTTTTGGAAGTTGCAAATGACCTTAAAAGACTGTAGTTGCTGTATGTAAACCCTAGAATGAAATCAATGAAAGTTAGGCAGAGCAATGGCAAGGCCATGTGTCGATCCCATCGAGACATTTAACAAATGTTTTGTCAGGCCGAGTGGTCTCCAGTGCTTGATTAAGTGTGTTGAGGTGTCGGTTCAAATCCCACTATTGAGGTTGCCCTTGGTGAAGTTATTCTTCAATACCTGAATCTTATTAGTCGCTCTAGGATTGCGCAGGGATTCTATTTTCATGTGGGGCCATGTAAGAGAGGAAATAACAAATGTTGTGTGAAGAGGTTGGTGTTATAATCCACACATGCAGTTCATCGCCTTCACCACTCAGATACCAAGTCCTGTGCTCTCGCTGTGGCAGTCAGCAATTTTGCCAGTGTTTGTGAAAGTCAAAATCTTCCAGTGCCAAAATAAAGCACATCATTTGAATTGTTACTCGATGAGGATGGGATTCGAACCCATGCATGCAGAGCACAATGGATTAGCAGTCCATCGCCTTAACCACTCGGCCACCTCATCCTGTTTTTTGGAAGTTGCAAATGACGTTAAAAGACTGTAGTTGCTGTATGTAAACCCTAGATTGAAATCAATGAAAGTTATGCAGAGCAATGGCAAGGCCATGTGTCTATCCCATCGAGACATTTAACAAATGTTTTGTCAGCCCGAGTGGTCTCCAGTGCTTGATTAAGTGTGTTGAGGTGTCGGTTCAAATCCCACTATTGAGGTTGCCCTTGGTGAAGTTATTCTTCAATACCTGAATCTTATTAGTCGCTCTAGGATTGCGCAGGGATTCTATTTTCATGTGGGGCCATGTAAGAGAGGAAATAACAAATGTTGTGTGAAGAGGTTGGTGTTATAATCCACACATGCAGTTCATCGCCTTCACCACTCAGATACCAAGTCCTGTGCTCTCGCTGTGGCAGTCAGCAATTTTGCCAGTGTTTGTGAAAGTCAAAATCTTCCATTGCCAAAATAAAGCACCGAATTTTAATTGTTACACGATGAGACTCTAACCCATGCATGTAGAGCACAATGGATAAGCAGTCCATCGCCTTAACCACTCATCCACCTCATCCTGTTACTTACATGTGGCAAATGACCTTAAAAACCTGTAGTTGCTGTATGTAAACCCTAGATTGAAATCAATGAAAGTTAGGCAGAGCAATGGCAAGGCCATGTGTCGATCCCATCGAGACATTTAACAAATGTTTTGTCAGGCCGAGTGGTCTCAAGTGCTTGATTAAGTGTTTTGAGCTGTCGGTTCAAATCCCACCATTGAGGTTGCCCTTGGTGAAGCTATTCTTCAATACCTGAATCTTATTTGTCGCACTAGAATTGGGCAGGGATTCTATTTTCATGTGGGGCCATGTAAGAGAGGAAATAACAAATGTTTTGTGAAGAGGTTGGTGTTATAATCCACACATGCAGTTCATCGCCTTCACCACTCAGATACCAAGTCCTGTGCTCTCGCTGTGGCAGTCAGCAATTTTACCAGTGTTTGTGAAAGTCAAAATCTTCCAGTGCCAAAATAAATCACTGAATTTTAATTGTTACACGATGAGGATGGGATTCGAACCCATGCATGCAGAGCACAATGGATTAGCAGTCCATCGCCTTAACCACTCGGCCACCTCATCCTGATTTTTGGAAGTTGCAAATGACCTTAAAAGACTGTAGTTGCTGTATGTAAACCCTAGAATGAAATCAATGAAAGTTAGGCAGAGCAATGGCAAGGCCATGTGTCGATCCCATCGAGACATTTAACAAATGTTTTGTCAGGCCGAGTTGTCTCCAGTGCTTGATTAAGTGTGTTGAGGTGTCGGTTCAAATCCCACTATTGAGGTTGCCCTTGGTGAAGTTATTCTTCAATACCTGAATCTTATTAGTCGCTCTAGGATTGCGCAGGGATTCTATTGTCATGTGGGGCCATGTAAGAGAGGAAATAACAAATGTTGTGTGAAGAGGTTGGTGTTATAATCCACACATGCAGTTCATCGCCTTCACCACTCAGATACCAAGTCCTGTGCTCTCGCTGTGGCAGTCAGCAATTTTGCCAGTGTTTGTGAAAGTCAAAATCTTCCAGTGCCAAAATAAAGCACATCATTTGAATTGTTACTCGATGAGGATGGGATTCGAACCCATGCATGCAGAGCACAATGGATTAGCAGTCCATCGCCTTAACCACTCGGCCACCTCATCCTGTTTTTTGGAAGTTGCAAATGACGTTAAAAGACTGTAGTTGCTGTATGTAAACCCTAGATTGAAATCAATGAAAGTTATGCAGAGCAATGGCAAGGCCATGTGTCTATCCCATCGAGACATTTAACAAATGTTTTGTCAGCCCGAGTGGTCTCCAGTGCTTGATTAAGTGTGTTGAGGTGTCGGTTCAAATCCCACTATTGAGGTTGCCCTTGGTGAAGTTATTCTTCAATACCTGAATCTTATTAGTCGCTCTAGGATTGCGCAGGGATTCTATTTTCATGTGGGGCCATGTAAGAGAGGAAATAACAAATGTTGTGTGAAGAGGTTGGTGTTATAATCCACACATGCAGTTCATCGCCTTCACCACTCAGATACCAAGTCCTGTGCTCTCGCTGTGGCAGTCAGCAATTTTGCCAGTGTTTGTGAAAGTCAAAATCTTCCATTGCCAAAATAAAGCACCGAATTTTAATTGTTACACGATGAGACTCTAACCCATGCATGTAGAGCACAATGGATAAGCAGTCCATCGCCTTAACCACTCATCCACCTCATCCTGTTACTTACATGTGGCAAATGACCTTAAAAACCTGTAGTTGCTGTATGTAAACCCTAGATTGAAATCAATGAAAGTTAGGCAGAGCAATGGCAAGGCCATGTGTCGATCCCATCGAGACATTTAACAAATGTTTTGTCAGGCCGAGTGGTCTCAAGTGCTTGATTAAGTGTTTTGAGCTGTCGGTTCAAATCCCACCATTGAGGTTGCCCTTGGTGAAGCTATTCTTCAATACCTGAATCTTATTTGTCGCACTAGAATTGGGCAGGGATTCTATTTTCATGTGGGGCCATGTAAGAGAGGAAATAACAAATGTTTTGTGAAGAGGTTGGTGTTATAATCCACACATGCAGTTCATCGCCTTCACCACTCAGATACCAAGTCCTGTGCTCTCGCTGTGGCAGTCAGCAATTTTACCAGTGTTTGTGAAAGTCAAAATCTTCCAGTGCCAAAATAAATCACTGAATTTTAATTGTTACACGATGAGGATGGGATTCGAACCCATGCATGCAGAGCACAATGGATTAGCAGTCCATCGCCTTAACCACTCGGCCACCTCATCCTGATTTTTGGAAGTTGCAAATGACCTTAAAAGACTGTAGTTGCTGTATGTAAACCCTAGAATGAAATCAATGAAAGTTAGGCAGAGCAATGGCAAGGCCATGTGTCGATCCCATCGAGACATTTAACAAATGTTTTGTCAGCCCGAGTGGTCTCCAGTGCTTGATTAAGTGTGTTGAGGTGTCGGTTCAAATCCCACTATTGAGGTTGCCCTTGGTGAAGTTATTCTTCAATACCTGAATCTTATTAGTCGCACTAGGATTGTGCAGGGACTCTACATTCATGTGGGGCCATGTAAGAGAGGAAATAACAAATGTTTTGTGAAGAAGTTGGTGTTATAATCCACACATGCAGTTCATCGCCTTCACCACTCAGATACCAAGTCCTGTGCTCTCGCTGTGGCAGTCAGCAATTTTACCAGTGTTTGTGAAAGTCAAAATCTTCCATTGCCAAAATAAAGCACCGAATTTTAATTGTTACACGATGAGATTCTAACCCATGCATGTAGAGCACAATGGATAAGCAGTCCATCGCCTTAACCACTCATCCACCTCATCCTGTTATTTACATGTGGCAAATGACCTTAAAAACCTGTAGTTGCTGTATGTAAACCCTAGATTGAAATCAATGAAAGTTAGGCAGAGCAATGGCAAGGCCATGTGTCGATCCCATCGAGACATTTAACAAATGTTTTGTCAGGCCGAGTGGTCTCAAGTGCTTGATTAAGTGTTTTGAGCTGTCGGTTCAAATCCCACCATTGAGGTTGCCCTTGGTGAAGCTATTCTTCAATACCTGAATCTTATTTGTCGCACTAGAATTGGGCAGGGATTCTATTTTCATGTGGGGCCATGTAAGAGAGGAAATAACAAATGTTTTGTGAAGAGGTTGGTGTTATAATCCACACATGCAGTTCATCGCCTTCACCACTCAGATACCAAGTCCTGTGCTCTCGCTGTGGCAGTCAGCAATTTTACCAGTGTTTGTGAAAGTCAAAATCTTCCAGTGCCAAAATAAATCACTGAATTTTAATTGTTACACGATGAGGATGGGATTCGAACCCATGCATGCAGAGCACAATGGATTAGCAGTCCATCGCCTTAACCACTCGGCCACCTCATCCTGATTTTTGGAAGTTGCAAATGACCTTAAAAGACTGTAGTTGCTGTATGTAAACCCTAGAATGAAATCAATGAAAGTTAGGCAGAGCAATGGCAAGGCCATGTGTCGATCCCATCGAGACATTTAACAAATGTTTTGTCAGGCCGAGTGGTCTCCAGTGCTTGATTAAGTGTGTTGAGGTGTCGGTTCAAATCCCACTATTGAGGTTGCCCTTGGTGAAGTTATTCTTCAATACCTGAATCTTATTAGTCGCTCTAGGATTGCGCAGGGATTCTATTTTCATGTGGGGCCATGTAAGAGAGGAAATAACAAATGTTGTGTGAAGAGGTTGGTGTTATAATCCACACATGCAGTTCATCGCCTTCACCACTCAGATACCAAGTCCTGTGCTCTCGCTGTGGCAGTCAGCAATTTTGCCAGTGTTTGTGAAAGTCAAAATCTTCCAGTGCCAAAATAAAGCACATCATTTGAATTGTTACACGATGAGGATGGGATTCGAACCCATGCATGCAGAGCACAATGGATTAGCAGTCCATCGCCTTAACCACTCGGCCACCTCATCCTGTTTTTTGGAAGTTGCAAATGACCTTAAAAGACTGTAGTTGCTGTATGTAAACCCTAGAATGAAATCAATGAAAGTTAGGCAGAGCAATGGCAAGGCCATGTGTCGATCCCATCGAGACATTTAACAAATGTTTTGTCAGGCCGAGTGGTCTCCAGTGCTTGATTAAGTGTGTTGAGGTGTCGGTTCAAATCCCACTATTGAGGTTGCCCTTGGTGAAGTTATTCTTCAATACCTGAATCTTATTAGTCGCTCTAGGATTGCGCAGGGATTCTATTTTCATGTGGGGCCATGTAAGAGAGGAAATAACAAATGTTGTGTGAAGAGGTTGGTGTTATAATCCACACATGCAGTTCATCGCCTTCACCACTCAGATACCAAGTCCTGTGCTCTCGCTGTGGCAGTCAGCAATTTTGCCAGTGTTTGTGAAAGTCAAAATCTTCCAGTGCCAAAATAAAGCACTGAATTTTAATTGTTACACGATGAGGATGGGACTCGAACCCATGCATGCAGAGCACAATGGATTAGCAGTCCATCGCCTTAACCACTCGGCCACCTCATCCTGTTTTTTGGAAGTTGCAAATGACGTTAAAAGACTGTAGTTGCTGTATGTAAACCCTAGATTGAAATCAATGAAAGTTATGCAGAGCAATGGCAAGGCCATGTGTCTATCCCATCGAGACATTTAACAAATGTTTTGTCAGCCCGAGTGGTCTCCAGTGCTTGATTAAGTGTGTTGAGGTGTCGGTTCAAATCCCACTATTGAGGTTGCCCTTGGTGAAGTTATTCTTCAATACCTGAATCTTATTAGTCGCTCTAGGATTGCGCAGGGATTCTATTTTCATGTGGGGCCATGTAAGAGAGGAAATAACAAATGTTGTGTGAAGAGGTTGGTGTTATAATCCACACATGCAGTTCATCGCCTTCACCACTCAGATACCAAGTCCTGTGCTCTCGCTGTGGCAGTCAGCAATTTTGCCAGTGTTTGTGAAAGTCAAAATCTTCCATTGCCAAAATAAAGCACCGAATTTTAATTGTTACACGATGAGACTCTAACCCATGCATGTAGAGCACAATGGATAAGCAGTCCATCGCCTTAACCACTCATCCACCTCATCCTGTTACTTACATGTGGCAAATGACCTTAAAAACCTGTAGTTGCTGTATGTAAACCCTAGATTGAAATCAATGAAAGTTAGGCAGAGCAATGGCAAGGCCATGTGTCGATCCCATCGAGACATTTAACAAATGTTTTGTCAGGCCGAGTGGTCTCAAGTGCTTGATTAAGTGTTTTGAGCTGTCGGTTCAAATCCCACCATTGAGGTTGCCCTTGGTGAAGCTATTCTTCAATACCTGAATCTTATTTGTCGCACTAGAATTGGGCAGGGATTCTATTTTCATGTGGGGCCATGTAAGAGAGGAAATAACAAATGTTTTGTGAAGAGGTTGGTGTTATAATCCACACATGCAGTTCATCGCCTTCACCACTCAGATACCAAGTCCTGTGCTCTCGCTGTGGCAGTCAGCAATTTTACCAGTGTTTGTGAAAGTCAAAATCTTCCAGTGCCAAAATAAATCACTGAATTTTAATTGTTACACGATGAGGATGGGATTCGAACCCATGCATGCAGAGCACAATGGATTAGCAGTCCATCGCCTTAACCACTCGGCCACCTCATCCTGATTTTTGGAAGTTGCAAATGACCTTAAAAGACTGTAGTTGCTGTATGTAAACCCTAGAATGAAATCAATGAAAGTTAGGCAGAGCAATGGCAAGGCCATGTGTCGATCCCATCGAGACATTTAACAAATGTTTTGTCAGGCCGAGTGGTCTCCAGTGCTTGATTAAGTGTGTTGAGGTGTCGGTTCAAATCCCACTATTGAGGTTGCCCTTGGTGAAGTTATTCTTCAATACCTGAATCTTATTAGTCGCTCTAGGATTGCGCAGGGATTCTATTTTCATGTGGGGCCATGTAAGAGAGGAAATAACAAATGTTGTGTGAAGAGGTTGGTGTTATAATCCACACATGCAGTTCATCGCCTTCACCACTCAGATACCAAGTCCTGTGCTCTCGCTGTGGCAGTCAGCAATTTTGCCAGTGTTTGTGAAAGTCAAAATCTTCCAGTGCCAAAATAAAGCACATCATTTGAATTGTTACACGATGAGGATGGGATTCGAACCCATGCATGCAGAGCACAATGGATTAGCAGTCCATCGCCTTAACCACTCGGCCACCTCATCCTGTTTTTTGGAAGTTGCAAATGACCTTAAAAGACTGTAGTTGCTGTATGTAAACCCTAGAATGAAATCAATGAAAGTTAGGCAGAGCAATGGCAAGGCCATGTGTCGATCCCATCGAGACATTTAACAAATGTTTTGTCAGGCCGAGTGGTCTCCAGTGCTTGATTAAGTGTGTTGAGGTGTCGGTTCAAATCCCACTATTGAGGTTGCCCTTGGTGAAGTTATTCTTCAATACCTGAATCTTATTAGTCGCTCTAGGATTGCGCAGGGATTCTATTTTCATGTGGGGCCATGTAAGAGAGGAAATAACAAATGTTGTGTGAAGAGGTTGGTGTTATAATCCACACATGCAGTTCATCGCCTTCACCACTCAGATACCAAGTCCTGTGCTCTCGCTGTGGCAGTCAGCAATTTTGCCAGTGTTTGTGAAAGTCAAAATCTTCCAGTGCCAAAATAAAGCACATCATTTGAATTGTTACTCGATGAGGATGGGATTCGAACCCATGCATGCAGAGCACAATGGATTAGCAGTCCATCGCCTTAACCACTCGGCCACCTCATCCTGTTTTTTGGAAGTTGCAAATGACCTTAAAAGACTGTAGTTGCTGTATGTAAACCCTAGATTGAAATCAATGAAAGTTAGGCAGAGCAATGGCAAGGCCATGTGTCGATCCCATCGAGACATTTAACAAATGTTTTGTCAGCCCGAGTGGTCTCCAGTGCTTGATTAAGTGTGTTGAGGTGTCGGTTCAAATCCCACTATTGAGGTTGCCCTTGGTGAAGTTATTCTTCAATACCTGAATCTTATTAGTCGCTCTAGGATTGCGCAGGGATTCTATTTTCATGTGGGGCCATGTAAGAGAGGAAATAACAAATGTTGTGTGAAGAGGTTGGTGTTATAATCCACACATGCAGTTCATCGCCTTCACCACTCAGATACCAAGTCCTGTGCTCTCGCTGTGGCAGTCAGCAATTTTGCCAGTGTTTGTGAAAGTCAAAATCTTCCATTGCCAAAATAAAGCACCGAATTTTAATTGTTACACGATGAGACTCTAACCCATGCATGTAGAGCACAATGGATAAGCAGTCCATCGCCTTAACCACTCATCCACCTCATCCTGTTACTTACATGTGGCAAATGACCTTAAAAACCTGTAGTTGCTGTATGTAAACCCTAGATTGAAATCAATGAAAGTTAGGCAGAGCAATGGCAAGGCCATGTGTCGATCCCATCGAGACATTTAACAAATGTTTTGTCAGGCCGAGTGGTCTCAAGTGCTTGATTAAGTGTTTTGAGCTGTCGGTTCAAATCCCACCATTGAGGTTGCCCTTGGTGAAGCTATTCTTCAATACCTGAATCTTATTTGTCGCACTAGAATTGGGCAGGGATTCTATTTTCATGTGGGGCCATGTAAGAGAGGAAATAACAAATGTTTTGTGAAGAGGTTGGTGTTATAATCCACACATGCAGTTCATCGCCTTCACCACTCAGATACCAAGTCCTGTGCTCTCGCTGTGGCAGTCAGCAATTTTACCAGTGTTTGTGAAAGTCAAAATCTTCCAGTGCCAAAATAAATCACTGAATTTTAATTGTTACACGATGAGGATGGGATTCGAACCCATGCATGCAGAGCACAATGGATTAGCAGTCCATCGCCTTAACCACTCGGCCACCTCATCCTGATTTTTGGAAGTTGCAAATGACCTTAAAAGACTGTAGTTGCTGTATGTAAACCCTAGAATGAAATCAATGAAAGTTAGGCAGAGCAATGGCAAGGCCATGTGTCGATCCCATCGAGACATTTAACAAATGTTTTGTCAGGCCGAGTGGTCTCCAGTGCTTGATTAAGTGTGTTGAGGTGTCGGTTCAAATCCCACTATTGAGGTTGCCCTTGGTGAAGTTATTCTTCAATACCTGAATCTTATTAGTCGCTCTAGGATTGCGCAGGGATTCTACATTCATGTGGGGCCATGTAAGAGAGGAAATAACAAATGTTGTGTGAAGAGGTTGGTGTTATAATCCACACATGCAGTTCATCGCCTTCACCACTCAGATACCAAGTCCTGTGCTCTCGCTGTGGCAGTCAGCAATTTTGCCAGTGTTTGTGAAAGTCAAAATCTTCCAGTGCCAAAATAAAGCACATCATTTGAATTGTTACTCGATGAGGATGGGATTCGAACCCATGCATGCAGAGCACAATGGATTAGCAGTCCATCGCCTTAACCACTCGGCCACCTCATCCTGTTTTTTGGAAGTTGCAAATGACCTTAAAAGACTGTAGTTGCTGTATGTAAACCCTAGATTGAAATCAATGAAAGTTATGCAGAGCAATGGCAAGGCCATGTGTCGATCCCATCGAGACATTTAACAAATGTTTTGTCAGGCCGAGTGGTCTCCAGTGCTTGATTAAGTGTGTTGAGGTGTCGGTTCAAATCCCACTATTGAGGTTGCCCTTGGTGAAGTTATTCTTCAATACCTGAATCTTATTAGTCGCTCTAGGATTGCGCAGGGATTCTATTTTCATGTGGGGCCATGTAAGAGAGGAAATAACAAATGTTGTGTGAAGAGGTTGGTGTTATAATCCACACATGCAGTTCATCGCCTTCACCACTCAGATACCAAGTCCTGTGCTCTCGCTGTGGCAGTCAGCAATTTTGCCAGTGTTTGTGAAAGTCAAAATCTTCCATTGCCAAAATAAAGCACCGAATTTTAATTGTTACACGATGAGACTCTAACCCATGCATGTAGAGCACAATGGATAAGCAGTCCATCGCCTTAACCACTCATCCACCTCATCCTGTTACTTACATGTGGCAAATGACCTTAAAAACCTGTAGTTGCTGTATGTAAACCCTAGATTGAAATCAATGAAAGTTAGGCAGAGCAATGGCAAGGCCATGTGTCGATCCCATCGAGACATTTAACAAATGTTTTGTCAGGCCGAGTGGTCTCAAGTGCTTGATTAAGTGTGTTGAGGTGTCGGTTCAAATCCCACCATTGAGGTTGCCCTTGGTGAAGCTATTCTTCAATACCTGAATCTTATTAGTCGCACTAGGATTGGGCAGGGATTCTATTTTCATGTGGGGCCATGTAAGAGAGGAAATAACAAATGTTTTGTGAAGAGGTTGGTGTTATAATCCACACATGCAGTTCATCGCCTTCACCACTCAGATACCAAGTCCTGTGCTCTCGCTGTGGCAGTCAGCAATTTTACCAGTGTTTGTGAAAGTCAAAATCTTCCAGTGCCAAAATAAATCACTGAATTTTAATTGTTACACGATGAGGATGGGATTCGAACCCATGCATGCAGAGCACAATGGATTAGCAGTCCATCGCCTTAACCACTCGGCCACCTCATCCTGATTTTTGGAAGTTGCAAATGACCTTAAAAGACTGTAGTTGCTGTATGTAAACCCTAGAATGAAATCAATGAAAGTTAGGCAGAGCAATGGCAAGGCCATGTGTCGATCCCATCGAGACATTTAACAAATGTTTTGTCAGCCCGAGTGGTCTCCAGTGCTTGATTAAGTGTGTTGAGGTGTCGGTTCAAATCCCACTATTGAGGTTGCCCTTGGTGAAGTTATTCTTCAATACCTGAATCTTATTAGTCGCACTAGGATTGTGCAGGGACTCTACATTCATGTGGGGCCATGTAAGAGAGGAAATAACAAATGTTTTGTGAAGAAGTTGGTGTTATAATTCACACATGCAGTTCATCGCCTTCACCACTCAGATACCAAGTCCTGTGCTCTCGCTGTGGCAGTCAGCAATTTTACCAGTGTTTGTGAAAGTCAAAATCTTCCATTGCCAAAATAAAGCACCGAATTTTAATTGTTACACGATGAGATTCTAACCCATGCATGTAGAGCACAATGGATAAGCAGTCCATCGCCTTAACCACTCATCCACCTCATCCTGTTATTTACATGTGGCAAATGACCTTAAAAACCTGTAGTTGCTGTATGTAAACCCTAGATTGAAATCAATGAAAGTTAGGCAGAGCAATGGCAAGGCCATGTGTCGATCCCATCGAGACATTTAACAAATGTTTTGTCAGGCCGAGTGGTCTCAAGTGCTTGATTAAGTGTTTTGAGCTGTCGGTTCAAATCCCACCATTGAGGTTGCCCTTGGTGAAGCTATTCTTCAATACCTGAATCTTATTTGTCGCACTAGAATTGGGCAGGGATTCTATTTTCATGTGGGGCCATGTAAGAGAGGAAATAACAAATGTTTTGTGAAGAGGTTGGTGTTATAATCCACACATGCAGTTCATCGCCTTCACCACTCAGATACCAAGTCCTGTGCTCTCGCTGTGGCAGTCAGCAATTTTACCAGTGTTTGTGAAAGTCAAAATCTTCCAGTGCCAAAATAAATCACTGAATTTTAATTGTTACACGATGAGGATGGGATTCGAACCCATGCATGTAGAGCACAATGGATTAGCAGTCCATCGCCTTAACCACTCGGCCACCTCATCCTGATTTTTGGAAGTTGCAAATGACCTTAAAAGACTGTAGTTGCTGTATGTAAACCCTAGAATGAAATCAATGAAAGTTAGGCAGAGCAATGGCAAGGCCATGTGTCGATCCCATCGAGACATTTAACAAATGTTTTGTCAGCCCGAGTGGTCTCCAGTGCTTGATTAAGTGTGTTGAGGTGTCGGTTCAAATCCCACTATTGAGGTTGCCCTTGGTGAAGTTATTCTTCAATACCTGAATCTTATTAGTCGCTCTAGGATTGCGCAGGGATTCTATTTTCATGTGGGGCCATGTAAGAGAGGAAATAACAAATGTTGTGTGAAGAGGTTGGTGTTATAATCCACACATGCAGTTCATCGCCTTCACCACTCAGATACCAAGTCCTGTGCTCTCGCTGTGGCAGTCAGCAATTTTGCCAGTGTTTGTGAAAGTCAAAATCTTCCAGTGCCAAAATAAATCACTGAATTTTAATTGTTACACGATGAGGATGGGATTCGAACCCATGCATGCAGAGCACAATGGATTAGCAGTCCATCGCCTTAACCACTCGGCCACCTCATCCTGACTTTTGGAAGTTGCAAATGACCTTAAAAGACTGTAGTTGCTGTATGTAAACCCTAGAATGAAATCAATGAAAGTTAGGCAGAGCAATGGCAAGGCCATGTGTCGATCCCATCGAGACATTTAACAAATGTTTTGTCAGCCCGAGTGGTCTCCAGTGCTTGATTAAGTGTGTTGAGGTGTCGGTTCAAATCCCACTATTGAGGTTGCCCTTGGTGAAGTTATTCTTCAATACCTGAATCTTATTAGTCGCACTAGGATTGTGCAGGGACTCTACATTCATGTGGGGCCATGTAAGAGAGGAAATAACAAATGTTTTGTGAAGAAGTTGGTGTTATAATTCACACATGCAGTTCATCGCCTTCACCACTCAGATACCAAGTCCTGTGCTCTCGCTGTGGCAGTCAGCAATTTTGCCAGTGTTTGTGAAAGTCAAAATCTTCCATTGCCAAAATAAAGCACCGAATTTTAATTGTTACACGATGAGACTCTAACCCATGCATGTAGAGCACAATGGATAAGCAGTCCATCGCCTTAACCACTCATCCACCTCATCCTGTTACTTACATGTGGCAAATGACCTTAAAAACCTGTAGTTGCTGTATGTAAACCCTAGATTGAAATCAATGAAAGTTAGGCAGAGCAATGGCAAGGCCATGTGTCGATCCCATCGAGACATTTAACAAATGTTTTGTCAGCCCGAGTGGTCTCCAGTGCTTGATTAAGTGTGTTGAGGTGTCGGTTCAAATCCCACTATTGAGGTTGCCCTTGGTGAAGTTATTCTTCAATACCTGAATCTTATTAGTCGCTCTAGGATTGCGCAGGGATTCTATTTTCATGTGGGGCCATGTAAGAGAGGAAATAACAAATGTTGTGTGAAGAGGTTGGTGTTATAATCCACACATGCAGTTCATCGCCTTCACCACTCAGATACCAAGTCCTGTGCTCTCGCTGTGGCAGTCAGCAATTTTGCCAGTGTTTGTGAAAGTCAAAATCTTCCATTGCCAAAATAAAGCACCGAATTTTAATTGTTACACGATGAGACTCTAACCCATGCATGTAGAGCACAATGGATAAGCAGTCCATCGCCTTAACCACTCATCCACCTCATCCTGTTACTTACATGTGGCAAATGACCTTAAAAACCTGTAGTTGCTGTATGTAAACCCTAGATTGAAATCAATGAAAGTTAGGCAGAGCAATGGCAAGGCCATGTGTCGATCCCATCGAGACATTTAACAAATGTTTTGTCAGGCCGAGTGGTCTCAAGTGCTTGATTAAGTGTTTTGAGCTGTCGGTTCAAATCCCACCATTGAGGTTGCCCTTGGTGAAGCTATTCTTCAATACCTGAATCTTATTAGTCGCACTAGGATTGGGCAGGGATTCTATTTTCATGTGGGGCCATGTAAGAGAGGAAATAACAAATGTTTTGTGAAGAGGTTGGTGTTATAATCCACATATGCAGTTCATCGCCTTCACCACTCAGATACCAAGTCCTGTGCTCTCGCTGTGGCAGTCAGCAATTTTACCAGTGTTTGTGAAAGTCAAAATCTTCCAGTGCCAAAATAAATAACTGAATTTTAATTGTTACACGATGAGGATGGGATTCGAACCCATGCATGCAGAGCACAATGGATTAGCAGTCCATCGCCTTAACCACTCGGCCACCTCATCCTGATTTTTGGAAGTTGCAAATGACCTTAAAAGACTGTAGTTGCTGTATGTAAACCCTAGAATGAAATCAATGAAAGTTAGGCAGAGCAATGGCAAGGCCATGTGTCGATCCCATCGAGACATTTAACAAATGTTTTGTCAGCCCGAGTGGTCTCCAGTGCTTGATTAAGTGTGTTGAGGTGTCGGTTCAAATCCCACTATTGAGGTTGCCCTTGGTGAAGTTATTCTTCAATACCTGAATCTTATTAGTCGCACTAGGATTGCGCAGTGACTCTACATTCATGTGGGGCCATGTAAGAGAGGAAATAACAAATGTTTTGTGAAGAAGTTGGTGTTATAATTCACACATGCAGTTCATCGCCTTCACCACTCAGATACCAAGTCCTGTGCTCTCGCTGTGGCAGTCAGCAATTTTACCAGTGTTTGTGAAAGTCAAAATCTTCCATTGCCAAAATAAAGCACCGAATTTTAATTGTTACACGATGAGATTCTAACCCATGCATGTAGAGCACAATGGATAAGCAGTCCATCGCCTTAACCACTCATCCACCTCATCCTGTTACTTACATGTGGCAAATGACCTTAAAAACCTGTAGTTGCTGTATGTAAACCCTAGATTGAAATCAATGAAAGTTAGGCAGAGCAATGGCAAGGCCATGTGTCGATCCCATCGAGACATTTAACAAATGTTTTGTCAGGCCGAGTGGTCTCAAGTGCTTGATTAAGTGTTTTGAGCTGTCGGTTCAAATCCCACCATTGAGGTTGCCCTTGGTGAAGCTATTCTTCAATACCTGAATCTTATTTGTCGCACTAGAATTGGGCAGGGATTCTATTTTCATGTGGGGCCATGTAAGAGAGGAAATAACAAATGTTTTGTGAAGAGGTTGGTGTTATAATCCACACATGCAGTTCATCGCCTTCACCACTCAGATACCAAGTCCTGTGCTCTCGCTGTGGCAGTCAGCAATTTTACCAGTGTTTGTGAAAGTCAAAATCTTCCAGTGCCAAAATAAATCACTGAATTTTAATTGTTACACGATGAGGATGGGATTCGAACCCATGCATGCAGAGCACAATGGATTAGCAGTCCATCGCCTTAACCACTCGGCCACCTCATCCTGATTTTTGGAAGTTGCAAATGACCTTAAAAGACTGTAGTTGCTGTATGTAAACCCTAGAATGAAATCAATGAAAGTTAGGCAGAGCAATGGCAAGGCCATGTGTCGATCCCATCGAGACATTTAACAAATGTTTTGTCAGCCCGAGTGGTCTCCAGTGCTTGATTAAGTGTGTTGAGGTGTCGGTTCAAATCCCACTATTGAGGTTGCCCTTGGTGAAGTTATTCTTCAATACCTGAATCTTATTAGTCGCACTAGGATTGTGCAGGGACTCTATTTTCATGTGGGGCCATGTAAGAGAGGAAATAACAAATGTTTTGTGAAGAAGTTGGTGTTATAATTCACACATGCAGTTCATCGCCTTCACCACTCAGATACCAAGTCCTGTGCTCTCGCTGTGGCAGTCAGCAATTTTACCAGTGTTTGTGAAAGTCAAAATCTTCCATTGCCAAAATAAAGCACCGAATTTTAATTGTTACACGATGAGATTCTAACCCATGCATGTAGAGCACAATGGATAAGCAGTCCATCGCCTTAACCACTCATCCACCTCATCCTGTTATTTACATGTGGCAAATGACCTTAAAAACCTGTAGTTGCTGTATGTAAACCCTAGATTGAAATCAATGAAAGTTAGGCAGAGCAATGGCAAGGCCATGTGTCGATCCCATCGAGACATTTAACAAATGTTTTGTCAGGCCGAGTGGTCTCAAGTGCTTGATTAAGTGTTTTGAGCTGTCGGTTCAAATCCCACCATTGAGGTTGCCCTTGGTGAAGCTATTCTTCAATACCTGAATCTTATTTGTCGCACTAGAATTGGGCAGGGATTCTATTTTCATGTGGGGCCATGTAAGAGAGGAAATAACAAATGTTTTGTGAAGAGGTTGGTGTTATAATCCACACATGCAGTTCATCGCCTTCACCACTCAGATACCAAGTCCTGTGCTCTCGCTGTGGCAGTCAGCAATTTTACCAGTGTTTGTGAAAGTCAAAATCTTCCAGTGCCAAAATAAATCACTGAATTTTAATTGTTACACGATGAGGATGGGATTCGAACCCATGCATGCAGAGCACAATGGATTAGCAGTCCATCGCCTTAACCACTCGGCCACCTCATCCTGATTTTTGGAAGTTGCAAATGACCTTAAAAGACTGTAGTTGCTGTATGTAAACCCTAGAATGAAATCAATGAAAGTTAGGCAGAGCAATGGCAAGGCCATGTGTCGATCCCATCGAGACATTTAACAAATGTTTTGTCAGCCCGAGTGGTCTCCAGTGCTTGATTAAGTGTGTTGAGGTGTCGGTTCAAATCCCACTATTGAGGTTGCCCTTGGTGAAGTTATTCTTCAATACCTGAATCTTATTAGTCGCTCTAGGATTGCGCAGGGATTCTATTTTCATGTGGGGCCATGTAAGAGAGGAAATAACAAATGTTGTGTGAAGAGGTTGGTGTTATAATCCACACATGCAGTTCATCGCCTTCACCACTCAGATACCAAGTCCTGTGCTCTCGCTGTGGCAGTCAGCAATTTTGCCAGTGTTTGTGAAAGTCAAAATCTTCCATTGCCAAAATAAAGCACCGAATTTTAATTGTTACACGATGAGATTCTAACCCATGCATGTAGAGCACAATGGATAAGCAGTCCATCGCCTTAACCACTCATCCACCTCATCCTGTTATTTACATGTGGCAAATGACCTTAAAAACCTGTAGTTGCTGTATGTAAACCCTAGATTGAAATCAATGAAAGTTAGGCAGAGCAATGGCAAGGCCATGTGTCGATCCCATCGAGACATTTAACAAATGTTTTGTCAGGCCGAGTGGTCTCAAGTGCTTGATTAAGTGTTTTGAGCTGTCGGTTCAAATCCCACCATTGAGGTTGCCCTTGGTGAAGCTATTCTTCAATACCTGAATCTTATTTGTCGCACTAGAATTGGGCAGGGATTCTATTTTCATGTGGGGCCATGTAAGAGAGGAAATAACAAATGTTTTGTGAAGAGGTTGGTGTTATAATCCACACATGCAGTTCATCGCCTTCACCACTCAGATACCAAGTCCTGTGCTCTCGCTGTGGCAGTCAGCAATTTTACCAGTGTTTGTGAAAGTCAAAATCTTCCAGTGCCAAAATAAATCACTGAATTTTAATTGTTACACGATGAGGATGGGATTCGAACCCATGCATGCAGAGCACAATGGATTAGCAGTCCATCGCCTTAACCACTCGGCCACCTCATCCTGATTTTTGGAAGTTGCAAATGACCTTAAAAGACTGTAGTTGCTGTATGTAAACCCTAGAATGAAATCAATGAAAGTTAGGCAGAGCAATGGCAAGGCCATGTGTCGATCCCATCGAGACATTTAACAAATGTTTTGTCAGCCCGAGTGGTCTCCAGTGCTTGATTAAGTGTGTTGAGGTGTCGGTTCAAATCCCACTATTGAGGTTGCCCTTGGTGAAGTTATTCTTCAATACCTGAATCTTATTAGTCGCTCTAGGATTGCGCAGGGATTCTATTTTCATGTGGGGCCATGTAAGAGAGGAAATAACAAATGTTGTGTGAAGAGGTTGGTGTTATAATCCACACATGCAGTTCATCGCCTTCACCACTCAGATACCAAGTCCTGTGCTCTCGCTGTGGCAGTCAGCAATTTTGCCAGTGTTTGTGAAAGTCAAAATCTTCCAGTGCCAAAATAAATCACTGAATTTTAATTGTTACACGATGAGGATGGGATTCGAACCCATGCATGCAGAGCACAATGGATTAGCAGTCCATCGCCTTAACCACTCGGCCACCTCATCCTGATTTTTGGAAGTTGCAAATGACCTTAAAAGACTGTAGTTGCTGTATGTAAACCCTAGAATGAAATCAATGAAAGTTAGGCAGAGCAATGGCAAGGCCATGTGTCGATCCCATCGAGACATTTAACAAATGTTTTGTCAGCCCGAGTGGTCTCCAGTGCTTGATTAAGTGTGTTGAGGTGTCGGTTCAAATCCCACTATTGAGGTTGCCCTTGGTGAAGTTATTCTTCAATACCTGAATCTTATTAGTCGCACTAGGATTGTGCAGGGACTCTACATTCATGTGGGGCCATGTAAGAGAGGAAATAACAAATGTTTTGTGAAGAAGTTGGTGTTATAATTCACACATGCAGTTCATCGCCTTCACCACTCAGATACCAAGTCCTGTGCTCTCGCTGTGGCAGTCAGCAATTTTGCCAGTGTTTGTGAAAGTCAAAATCTTCCATTGCCAAAATAAAGCACCGAATTTTAATTGTTACACGATGAGACTCTAACCCATGCATGTAGAGCACAATGGATAAGCAGTCCATCGCCTTAACCACTCATCCACCTCATCCTGTTACTTACATGTGGCAAATGACCTTAAAAACCTGTAGTTGCTGTATGTAAACCCTAGATTGAAATCAATGAAAGTTAGGCAGAGCAATGGCAAGGCCATGTGTCGATCCCATCGAGACATTTAACAAATGTTTTGTCAGCCCGAGTGGTCTCCAGTGCTTGATTAAGTGTGTTGAGGTGTCGGTTCAAATCCCACTATTGAGGTTGCCCTTGGTGAAGTTATTCTTCAATACCTGAATCTTATTAGTCGCTCTAGGATTGCGCAGGGATTCTATTTTCATGTGGGGCCATGTAAGAGAGGAAATAACAAATGTTGTGTGAAGAGGTTGGTGTTATAATCCACACATGCAGTTCATCGCCTTCACCACTCAGATACCAAGTCCTGTGCTCTCGCTGTGGCAGTCAGCAATTTTGCCAGTGTTTGTGAAAGTCAAAATCTTCCATTGCCAAAATAAAGCACCGAATTTTAATTGTTACACGATGAGACTCTAACCCATGCATGTAGAGCACAATGGATAAGCAGTCCATCGCCTTAACCACTCATCCACCTCATCCTGTTACTTACATGTGGCAAATGACCTTAAAAACCTGTAGTTGCTGTATGTAAACCCTAGATTGAAATCAATGAAAGTTAGGCAGAGCAATGGCAAGGCCATGTGTCGATCCCATCGAGACATTTAACAAATGTTTTGTCAGGCCGAGTGGTCTCAAGTGCTTGATTAAGTGTTTTGAGCTGTCGGTTCAAATCCCACCATTGAGGTTGCCCTTGGTGAAGCTATTCTTCAATACCTGAATCTTATTTGTCGCACTAGAATTGGGCAGGGATTCTATTTTCATGTGGGGCCATGTAAGAGAGGAAATAACAAATGTTTTGTGAAGAGGTTGGTGTTATAATCCACACATGCAGTTCATCGCCTTCACCACTCAGATACCAAGTCCTGTGCTCTCGCTGTGGCAGTCAGCAATTTTACCAGTGTTTGTGAAAGTCAAAATCTTCCAGTGCCAAAATAAATAACTGAATTTTAATTGTTACACGATGAGGATGGGATTCGAACCCATGCATGCAGAGCACAATGGATTAGCAGTCCATCGCCTTAACCACTCGGCCACCTCATCCTGATTTTTGGAAGTTGCAAATGACCTTAAAAGACTGTAGTTGCTGTATGTAAACCCTAGAATGAAATCAATGAAAGTTAGGCAGAGCAATGGCAAGGCCATGTCGATCCCATCGAGACATTTAACAAATGTTTTGTCAGCCCGAGTGGTCTCCAGTGCTTGATTATTAAGTGTGTTGAGGTGTCGGTTCAAATCCCACTATTGAGGTTGCCCTTGGTGAAGTTATTCTTCAATACCTGAATCTTATTAGTCGCACTAGGATTGTGCAGGGACTCTACATTCATGTGGGGCCATGTAAGAGAGGAAATAACAAATGTTTTGTGAAGAAGTTGGTGTTATAATTCACACATGCAGTTCATCGCCTTCACCACTCAGATACCAAGTCCTGTGCTCTCGCTGTGGCAGTCAGCAATTTTACCAGTGTTTGTGAAAGTCAAAATCTTCCATTGCCAAAATAAAGCACCGAATTTTAATTGTTACACGATGAGATTCTAACCCATGCATGTAGAGCACAATGGATAAGCAGTCCATCGCCTTAACCACTCATCCACCTCATCCTGTTATTTACATGTGGCAAATGACCTTAAAAACCTGTAGTTGCTGTATGTAAACCCTAGATTGAAATCAATGAAAGTTAGGCAGAGCAATGGCAAGGCCATGTGTCGATCCATCGAGACATTTAACAAATGTTTTGTCAGGCCGAGTGGTCTCAAGTGCTTGATTAAGTGTTTTGAGCTGTCGGTTCAAATCCCACCATTGAGGTTGCCCTTGGTGAAGCTATTTTCTCAATACCTGAATCTTATTTGTCGCACTAGAATTGGGCAGGGATTGTATTTTCATGTGGGGCCATGTAAGAGAGGAAATAACAAATGTTTTGTGAAGAGGTTGGTGTTATAATCCACACATGCAGTTCATCGCCTTCACCACTCAGATACCAAAGTCCTGTGCTCTCGCTGTGGCAGTCAGCAATTTTACCAGTGTTTGTGAAAGTCAAAATCTTCCAGTGCCAAAATAAATCACTGAATTTTAATTGTTACACGATGAGGAT